>NC_052534.1:9225131-9376013 GCF_016699485.2 Gallus gallus
CTGCTCTGTCAGTATTGCCTTCCCCGCACACGATGCCACTGTTTCAGAGCACTGGAACCAAAGGTCACTGAAGCAGTGCTGATTCCCACTAACCTTACTGGGCTTTGTGCTGTACTGAGCAGGGGCTGCTGTTGCAGTGATAGATCTGAGTGTAGGTCTGTCCCACTGAATATGGGGCTGCCCTGCTTCTCGGGGCAGGCTTCTCCTGCTGAACTAAAAGAGAGCACTTTGCATCCTAAAAGTAATCAGGAAAAGGGAGAGTGGTTATCAAAAATGAAATAAAACCACTCTTTTTCCACTTTGGCTTATTTTTCCCTTGTAAGTTCATGCAAGAGAAGCCATCGTCATCATTTCGGACCCACCGAGTATTCATGTTTGCAGTGGTGAGAGAACTCCTGAGTAGTCCCTCTTGTCCCCATAAATCTACTTTCAGACCATTGGAAAGAGTGCAGATAGATGTCCTGAAAGCGCCAAAAACGAACACAAAAGCCTCTTTGGCCTAAGTATATTGTTGTGCTATGTATTTTAAGAAGGATCACAAAAAACCCAGCGGAACGCATGCCCAACTGCAAGCCTGGTTTCAAGCCCGTGGTAAGGCTGTTTTTGTGCTTTCAGATGAGCCCTTCTGCCCTAATTAGAGTGATGGCTCACTCTCCATTTAGTGGCCCATTTGTGTGTCATTCTGGGTCTGTGTGACTCAGCGTGCTGTGACTGAGGCTCCGTGTTTTGTCAGGCTGTGATGCTGCTGCCACTGCTGTGTGAACCAGCATCTGCTGGGCCAGCCTTCGTGTTCTTCCCCTCTAGGTAGCCATGTACCCTGGAGGAAACTAATGCCTGGCATCACCGTGTTGCTATAAACACAGCGGGGATGAATGTGAGTAAAGAGGCGCTTGAAAAAAATAGCTTTCCTCATGAAAAACATTATTTCTTTGACACGGATGTATGTGTGGTAGCCAAGTCAGGCCAATCCCCAAGGTACAGGTACAGGAATCCAGCTGGGATGGGACTTCTGGGGACACAGCTCCTTGCTGCTCAGGGAACAAAGGCATTGCGTGGCCTTAAGTAACCATTTGTCAAATGTGCAAGAGAGGACATCTAGGTTAGATGTTAGGAAGAGATTCTTTACCCAGAGGGTGGTGAGGCCCTGGCACTGCTGCCCAGAGCTGTGGGTGCCCCATCCCTGGAGGTGCCCAAGGCCAGGTTGGATGGGCCCTGGGCAGCCTGAGCTGGTGGGGGGCAGCCCTGCCCATGGCAGGGGTTGGGGCTGGGGGGGCTTCAGGGTCCCCTCAAACCCAAACCATCCTACGATGCTATGATTTTTCTTTGAGTTCTGTGTTTTTAAGTGTTTCATCACCGTGTTCTGCACTTCCCTCATCTGTTCTTCTATTTCAGCAGAGCCAGGTACCTCTTAGACTACAGTGCCAGCATGCATGACTCAGAAGGGGACAGAAAGGAAGGTGTTCAACACATCTTGTTCCAAAATGCTCATTCCAGCAGGAGTCAGCATCGTCTGGTGTCCTGCAAAATACGGCCACTTGAGCCATCTGAGACTGTTCAATTCCAGTCAGCTTTTATTTTCAATGTAATACTTTTAGGGAAGACATGAATGGGTAGTTGAGGCCTTTATGTAATATGGATAAACCAAAACATTAAAGAGCTGTGAGGGAACGGGAGAGATCTGGTTTGGGGGATGCTACCAACCTGGTAATTATGCAGGCTGGTTGTGCTCTTAGGGTCCTCTTAAAGGTTAACTCCTTTACTGAGCTTCTGACTGTATTCTTTGATAATGCGGGTATTTCTAAATGCAGATTACTTAAATTGTGTGTATGTAGTTTATATGAAGGTAACTCTCACTGCTCAGTCCTGTTTTCCTTCTCTTTTTCTGAGAATGATACTCTTCAGTCGCAATTAAGTGAGATGACAAAACCTTAAGGATGTACTTGGAGCTTAAACACACATAAAGAAAGATGTAGATGGATATTTCAGTTTTATGATCAGGTTTAAAACGAAGAAAAAAAAATCAAAAATACAGTGCAAGAAAACAAGTGCAGATAGAAGAAGAATATAGATCAGCCCAGAAGGACAGTGATCCTGAGTGAGGAGGGACATTTACCCCTGAAGGTCCCCTACAGGGCGCTTCCCAAGGAAAGCACATAACCTTGCAGTGGTGCCACTGAGAGCTGTGTTGTTAGAGGAGGGCTGACCCAGCAGAGCTCACACGCACTGCGATGGAGCTCTCTGTTCTTTGGTACCCCTGTGAGCGCTGGCGGTGGGAGAGCTCCCAGGTGGGGCAGCTGGGATGAGCTGCAGGGAAATGGCTTTGGGAAGTAAGACGAGAGGCCGATGCTCTGCCAGAAACAGAGCGTATTTCTGTAGTTTTTAAATACGTGTATTGATTCAAATGTCACCGTGATACAAAGGGAATTTAATAAGGCTTTATTTTTAGAGCTGTCTCTAACGCTTCTCTGTACAATTTGGTGAAACTTATGGATGTTGCTATATTGCTTTTCCTTTTAAAACCTCTTAAGCCCTGCCAGGTACCTGTAAGTATGCTCTAGGGCATTCAGATGGAGAAAGGTGAATACCAATGTTAAACATAAAATTCATTATGTTTTCCTTTAGGATTTCATCTTATGACAGGCACTGGAATCGCATACGATCCCTGAAAGCTCTTTTCCAATGGAGGAACAACGTGAGACTCCAAGAGTTCTCAGTCTAATTCACACTTTTCAGATGACTGGGGACTGGCAGCCATGTTTGTTACAGAATGAACGTGATTCCACGTAAAGCTTTTATGCACCATCCAGCCTGGACGTGGCTCTGGGCAGCCTGGTCTGGTGGTTGGCGACCCTGCACGTGGCAGGGGGGCTGAAACTCGATGATCATTGTGGTCCTTTTCAACCCAGGCCATTCTGTGATTCTATGATTCTATGATCTCCTAAATGGGAGTTAGACTAGGGACTTCAAAATTACCACAAACTCTCCCTAAATGCTCTGTAGGCATTTTTAAGCTTGCCTAACGAGATTTGTGTAAAGAAGAGTTAGAAGACAAATGTAGTTCTTAACTGGGGATTTTGACTCTTTGTTTGCCTTCTCTTCTGCATAATATCTGGGCTGGAGACCCTCCCAGGACTGTATACCAGTGTTACCAGGAAGTGTCAGTGGACTCAGGAGGTGTGGTAATTTATTCTGTGTGCTGTTGCACCTGTTTATCTCAAGCCAAGTCAAGCAGCAGGAGAACGCCCTGTTGAAGGTTGACCATCCCACGCTTATTGTTGCAGGCCTTGAAAGAGCCTTGAGTTCAGCTCTGCTTTCAAAGATGCTTTGATTTGGCAAAATCAGAGAACAGTAGTGCCATGCTTTATGTCACAGTAGTGTTGGTAGTTTGGTTTAGATACAGGAGCGTGTCCTCATTTCTGCACCAGGAATTAGATCATAATGCTTTCTGTCTTGAGAAAACAACAGTGATGGCAGTGCTTATAGCTGTTTTTCTGCTCCTATTTTTGGGCAGAAGTGAGCAAATCCACAAACTGCATGCTTACACTGAAAGCTTGTTGGTGCCATGCCGAAAAGGTGTGGAGCTCTGTTAGAAATGCTGACATTTTCTGAAAGGTCAGGGTGTAGATATCCCAAACTGTGAGTACAGTTCATGGATTTGATGGATTGTGGGTTCTGCATCTTTTCTGGTTTACTGGTAGTATATTTTGTAATCTTAGCTAACTGATATAAAGGACTGATTGCACCTATAATCCATCAGACATAAATCACTGATCAAGGGGTCCATTCTGAACTTTGAGGCTCAGCTGAAGGGCTTTCCTGGCAGTTTTGTCTGACCCCGTTTCTCTATGTCATGCAGTCAAAATGACCTTGCCATTGTTAGACCTGAACTCTCAGCAGGCAGGAGGCTGCAGCGCTATGCACGTTCCGTACATTTAGACATATGACACTTGTCAGTGAGGGACAGCTGAAGGGGTTTCCATCCTTTTTGCCTCCCGTGATGACCAATGACCACAACATGTTTAGAAAGGCATTTTATGTGGTCATTTTCTCAACTACATGAGCGTGCTGTAAAAGGCTGACAGAGGAAGCAGGTAGGCAAGTAGCCGTTGATCAGATAGGCCCACATAAAAAGTTGCAGGTATAACATTTCAGGAAGTCATCTGGAAATGGGAATTAAATTTGCATTTTGACGACAAAAACAGATATATTTTTGTGCAAATGATATTAGCACCAGCAGAGCAGGGACACGTGTAACCTTTCCCTCCCCTCCCCAGCAAGATGCTGTATGAATTGGCTCAGCATTCACATTACTTCAGTATGTCAGGACTGTTGTGTTGTGCTTTAAGAGAAGACGTTTGTGGTGTTTTCTGTAAAACAACAGAGGGTTTCAGCTCTTTTGAGTCAATAATGAATGAGCAGTGTCCTAGCAATATGTGGAACGCCATGCTTGCGACTGAGTGCTCCCTCAGCGCTGAGACGAAATGTGAGATTGCTAATCACAAATGAGGGATAATTAACTGTAAGACACAGACAGTTTGACTGTGTCAGGCTGTATTTAGACACGGTGGTGTCATGTTTTTAGGTGGAAGTGTACATAAGTAGCCCTTGGTAGAGTTTGTGTAGGGAGACCACATGGCAGGATGATGCGCTGGGAAAGGGATGCAGGCATTGCATGAGGTTCAGGAAAGGAAGCAGGCACAAATCAAAAGGACTGAAAAAAAAAGAGGGAGGAGGTGGAAGACTTACAGGTAAAATACAGGGTAGCATCATCAGTTTGAAAACAGTATAGTCATATGTGAAGATATACACCTTGCATAAAGGTATTAAGCTGTCTTTTCATAATTCTTTAGGACGTGAAATATGAAAGATCTTCAGAGTAAGCTTCCTTCTAATTAGTTACACCAATATTTTTTTCCCCTACCACTTTCTTATAAGAAATGTGTGCTTCCAAAAGGCGTAAGGTAAACCATGTGTGTGTCTGCATCCATAAATCATCATCTCTCATTTAGGGTTCAAAATGCTGAATGGAATATTTCAGTAGGTCGCCAACATATGAGCAATGACATCACATTTGCTGTGCAGTATCAGAGAACTGGTCTTAGCGCCTGGGATTATTCCAATTGCTGCAATGCTTTCTATTTAATCCGTGGTATTACAGGCTTGATCTTACATTAAAAGAATTAAAGAGGAATCTGCATGGCGTTAAACTTGTTTTTCAGAGTTGATGTAATAATCATTAGCCAAAGAGATTCTTGGTTCATATAATACCAAAATGACACAAAGGAATTAGGCTGATATGGTAATAAATATTTCTGCATTATTTTATGCAGGATCATGGAAAAGAATGACACTTTACCACGGTGTTTTTGAAGGCCACGGTTATAGTTTTGTTGAAACGGTAGTTCTGAACTTGATTAAGAATAGTGAACTTAGTATTGTCAGACACGGTTCTATAAAGTCAGTGGATTGCCATCCAACTGTCTGGAATGACCTACATTAATGATCTACAAACAATTTCCAAAGTTTGCAGTAGGATCACCGTTGATGCAAAGTGATAGCAGCTTCGATGCAGCTTCTCCTATTTTATCATGCTAGCTTGGCTCGTGCAGCACAGGTTTGGTTTGGTTGGTTTATTTTCCACTCCCCAAGTTTCCCTGATCTGAGATTCTAAGCAGCAGGAGTAAATCACTCTCATAAATATCTGACAATCGATATTTCCTCTTAGCATGAATCACCCAGGTCAATGTGCTATCACTTTGATTCTTACAGAAGAAAAAGAAGCTCAAACCCAATATTTCCCTTCTTTTTGGGTCATCTCTTCGTACTTTCTAGAACATTGTCATGGTAACTCATGCATTATCTTTTATATTTTCGTCTGATAATTTCGCCTGAATTATAATGCGGGTCATTTCTGGCTCCCCCTTCTGCCACTTATGCTGGGGCACTCGGATAGCAGGTACCACAGATGCTTGCATGGAAGAGACAATATGGCATTGAGAACAGAAGTAAACCCACTATCTCATCAGCACGCAGACCCTCAGTGCCAAGATGAGTCACATTTACACTGTGTGCACTGGCTGTCAAGGAGAGGCCTCTTGGTAGAAGAGTTTGGAAGCAAACTCTTAATAGTAGTAAGGACAATATTAAGATGACTTTGTTGAGATTTGTTTATAGGGATTGTTCGTCGCCATCTGACAGTGCAGTAGGAAATGGTCACACTAGTATCACACAAGAGTTAGTCTGTGGTGAGAGGAGGTTTTATGTATCACAGCTATCAGGCATCATTGCAGAAATGACTTAAGAACGTGTCTTTAAAAGAAAAAGCTTCCTTGCACTGTTTTGCATTTCATTTCCAATTCTGATTTCAAGTTGGACTGGGATGATTTTATTTCTTTTCCGTTACCTTCTTGGGGATGTAGGATTGTTTGGAATTGTTTTGGTGTTCACTGATTTTTTGCTGCATTGGGTTTTGTTTTGTTTTCCCCCTGAGATTTGCACTTCTTTATCATGCAACCTCAAGGTTGATATCTTACTATTTCTGCCTGTCAGAGGAAGAATTCCAATACACTGAATGCCATTAAAACTGCCTGGAACGGGCAGGGAGGTGCCACAGCTGGGGCACACCGTGTGTTGCCTTAAACAGGACTCAGAGACCTGCAGTGCTTTGTAATGTCCTCACCTGTGGAGTTTGGGTGCTATTATTGCTGTCAGGTCAGTGCCACCCTTCTGCTTGTTCTTTAGGTTCCCTCACTGGCTGTTTCTGGATGCTTTCTTTCGACTACAATTAGAACTTATTAATGATTAAGGAATAAAAACAGGCAGTGCCAGGAGAGCTCTCTCCCCACTTGCTTAGGGACCCCCAGCTGGCTTGTTGGTTTGCAGCTTAATTTGCTTGTATGGTAAATTGCACAATATTCACCTGGCATTAAGACACCACTGATTGAACCCCAGACGTTGTGCTTTGGTGGAAACAAAGCCTGTGATTAGAGTCACAGAATCACAGAATCGTTATGGTTGGAAAAGTCCACTAAGATCACATCCAACCCACCCCCACCATGGCCACTAACCCAACGTCCCTCAGTGCCACATCTCCACAGGTTTGGAACACCTCCAGGGCTGGTGGCTCCATCTGAGAGCTGGTGGCTCCTGGGCAGCTGTGCCGCTGCCTCATTCTCTGTACTGCACTGCAGTCTCTTCCTGCTGCAGGGAACACAA
This sequence comes from Gallus gallus, assembly GCF_016699485.2. NCBI lineage: Eukaryota > Metazoa > Chordata > Aves > Galliformes > Phasianidae > Gallus > Gallus gallus. The sequence continues at coordinate 9,232,347 of NC_052534.1, forward strand.
CCGCCTGAGCACCATGCCTGGCACCTCACCCTGCAGCCCCATCCCTGCAGGAGGACCTGTCCCCACTGGGTGGGCAGGGCAGGGAAGCAGAGCTGCTGCATGCTTTGGCCCTGTGCTCTGTAGGGTTTGGCTGGTGGTACCGAGGCCAGGCACTGTGTGAAGGTTACCTTTGGCCCATGCAGAGGTGACCGGGGCAGGCGTTCAGGTGGAAAACTACATGGAGTTGTCTCCCGATGTATCAGGGAGTATTTCAGTGTTTTGGAGGTATTCTTTGCTGTTCTTCCTCTCCAAGCTCACGTAAAGTGCTTAGAAGTTTAACCATCATGACTTCAGAGCCTTTATTTACCAATAATGCGCTTAATTACTTGCATAACGTGTGCATGGTATTTTTCCTGGTTAACAGAGGTAGGAGATTTGCTTGGCTGCAGAACGTGCAGTGATCCGTAAGGAGAAGTGCCACGTAGAAGTAGAGATCTTGTTATTTATTGCTTAGCCCTGAGGAACCAAGAGGTCTGTAGGAAGCAGCAAGATTGATTTCTATAGGAAACGTTACGTCAGGAATTTCTTCGATTCAAGTCTTCCATATATCTGATTAAGTGAGAAATGAATTACTTTTGATTTCAGCCACCTATTGCTGAATAGTTGGGCTTCAGCCCCCCCCAAAAGGCCACGCTTCTAAACCCTTATCACTTACCGGTGATCTGAAGGCCTTCAGTTGCATTGAAGATGTGGCTTCCACAATTCTTTAAGTTAAGAAAAAAGCCTTTATAAATAAGGCACTTTAATGACCACAATAACAAAAATTGTTAATGAAGATAATATTCCCTCCCTAGGAAGGGGCATAACAACACCATAACAGAACATCCGGGCTTCTAAGCTGAATCTACTGTTTGAACATCAAGCACTAGAAGAGTTGAAGTTAATGGGAACCTTCTTAATGAGTGGTTCAGTGATGCAATGGAGAACAGCTGTATTTTTATTTATTTTCTTAAAGTTTTTAATGTGTGAGAATTGGTTTTCTCAAAATAAGGCTTCTTTAAAAGTGCAGTTACTGAGATACAGCCAGTTGTCCTGAGTATTTTCCTAGAGGATAGCAAGAATGCTGGTGTTTACAAAGATGTTCTCTTATATAAATATTTTTGCTACTCTCTGTTGTTACTGAAACAAACAAACCGACCTGGCAGACCTGATTCATGGCTGGGGGAGGGTGTGTTTTGTGGGTGTTAGTTTTGCAGCTCCTTTTTATAGCGCAGGCTCAGGAGGGAAATGGGAGGAGGGGTGGGATAGCGTGTGAGGAGAGAACCAAGAGGGCTGCAGGAAGTGGATGCCCACCCCACGCCTTCCCAAAAGGCTCAGTTTGACAGTGGCAGAGCAGTGGGGTTCTCTGTGTGCACTGAGCTTGGTCTTCCAGCCTGAGAGTGGGTGTGCACGTGCTGTTCCCATCACACAGTAGTGCTCTAGCAGTCCCACTGACACACATGCACACTCCTGCCTAAAGACCTCTTCTGTTTCCATGAAGGCTCAGCCAGTGCCAGGTTTCTGGCTTGCAAGTAAGTGCACCATGCTTCAGAGCTTCACGGCACTGCTGCTTCATAATGCAGGTACAAAAACTGACTGCTGCAGGTTCCCATCCAGTGAAGGGGCTCAAGGTGCTGTCATTGCGTGTTTGGTGGCTTCAGGTCAGCAGTCAGCTTCGTGCTCAGTAGTCTGGTGATGTTCCTGTTTGTTGGCTTCTGGGTTTGCTTCTCATGAATGACTTGTTCCATTCTGGTTTTGTCTAATTGCAAGGCATCCAAATGGGATGAAAGTTTCTATAGCGCTCAGAAATATCAGAAAGGATGCCTTGTTTCTTCGTGAGGAACAGCAGAGATACCACGACTGCTGCCGGAGGACAGCTCAGGGCAGTGATGTGGAGTTTTGAGTTTCAGAGCTCCATCTTCTTTTCCTTTCCTTTTTCTCTGTCTTTAGAGCTTCGAGGACTAGGTAAACTAACGGAGTGTTACATGAAACTAAACCAGGCAGCTTTGAGCAGCCTGATTTACTGCCCCCTCCTTCACGTTTCAGGTTAGTCCACATGAGAAGGTGGTAATTACACAGCTATCATCCCATACGTACAGCCAACTTTTAGCTGCTTTATAGACAAAAGTGTGCTTCACAAGTACTCTTAGATTTGCACAAGGTGGCATGCATGGTCTTAGTATAATGCAGGAGTGTCCTTTTGCTCAATTTACTTCTCTTTTAACTGACACGACCTGAAGTGGGGAGAAAAGCTGATTTACGCCTTAGGCTCATGCAAAACCACCTCCACCAGATCTGGGAGCGCGGTTCTGCTCGCCTTGTGATTAAGCTGTAAAAGCAGCTGATGCAGATCTTAAGGGTTGCATGGACAGACCTTGCCTTGGGGAAATCTGCCTGGGAATACAGGCTCACATGACCCGAGGTACACAGTTGTGACCGGAAGGCCGAAGTTTGCAGCATGAGTCGGGCGTCGGATTCATCCTGCTGAGAACTGTGACCCAGGGCTGCATGCGGTGCCGTCAGTCCTCCCTAAAAGGTCTGCCCTGTTCTGGTCATTTCAGTAAGAATGATTCACTCCAGCGTGGGAATGTGATGTGGTTTCAGTCTGATGCTTCCAAGAGCCTCACATTGTTAACTGACTGATTACTTGAGATTTGACTTTTCCGTTGCTTCCTAATCAAGGGACATGTAGCGAGATATTTCAGGGTTTCACTTGGCTTTCTCACGCAACCTCCTAAGCTTGCAAACACATTCTGGCAGATGTGACCTATGTTTTTAATAACTCTTAATCAGACAGGAATCTACAAGAAAGCCCGCTGCCAAATAGAGGTGAGCTGTGAAATTCCTCACCAAACATTTGTTTATGCGTGCTGTCCAGCTGTAATTATGCTCTGCAGAGGCACTCTGTGTATTTCCCACGTGGTTGTAGCACTGAGGTACGTGACAACAGCCATTGTCAAAGACAAGAAAGTGTGAAAGCTGTTGCATCCATGTCCTGTCTGCATTGTTATCGATGCCAAATGTTATTGTCGCAGTCATTTAATGAAACGCTGGTGGACTGTACTGAGTAATATCATAGGGGTGAGTAGTTAGGAAGAATGGCCTAGAGTGAGAGTTTCCAATAGCATACTTCATATGAGCATAACTGCTTGCCACAGCTGAGGTCTACCCTAACAGTCATTTGTGTATTCTACCTGATGTGCATCAGTTACATGACGTACTGGGTTTTCATTGAATGGAGTGGCAGTAAAGTTCCTTCTAATCCCATGAAACCTTTACCAATCAGAAGCACTCTCATACCAAACACATAATGTGATCTCTGCACTTGGTCTGTAGGATTCCTGGGCAGTTAGCAGATAAAATAATACGCACTTCATGAAGATGGATACATCCAGCATAGCTGTCGTACACAGAACTCTCCCTTGGCTCCTCTGTCAGTGTCTTGGCTTGCCTATCGCCTTTGCAGAAAACAGGACAACCCAATAACCCTTGTGAGGATGAGAGAAGGTAAAAGGTGGAGCCATACCTGATGTCTGTGGAAAAAGAACTCTTGTGAAATTTAGTGAGAAATGCAGTTGTAAAAATGGATGGTTTTAATTTGCATCTGTCTGATGGCTTTATCCTCACATATAAACTATTTGTTCTATGAACATAAATGATGTTGAAGTGTATTTTGAAATAACGACAGAAGGTGAGTGTGCTCGAAACCAAATGGGATCTGCGGGTGCTCTCCTGCAGTATCTGTGTTACGTACAGAAATACGGTGCACGTTCAGCTATTCTGGTTGCTAAAACAATTCCAATTTCTCATAAGGAAACATCCCTTCATATTTGCTGTCTGCACTTTCATTTCCAAATACCTCCAGTGTGTTCCTCTGCCACTGACGGTGCTTCACCTGGAGTGGCCTTTGCTATGCAGTCACATTCTCTGTGGCCTCAAACGTTTCCTCAGGCGGAATCACCATAGGAAGTACTTGGTGACCGTAGGCATGCCAGTGGATAATACCAAAGGCCTGGAGATCTCAGGAGGCCTTTTCACATTTGTATTTACTAATAAGTACCACACAATTAGAATTTCAGTGTCTATATGCTTTATTTTCTGAGCCTTTGATAAGATCTCTTGTAGCTCTTTTACTACATCCCAGTACCTGTCCTGTCAGAGAATAACAAATCCGTGCTGCTGCTTAACTTGGGGGTTTAAATTGATGCTTGAGTGGAGCTCAGCTGATGTGTGTCCTCTTTGGCAGCAGCAGGCCGGCCTCCAGTGTGTACTGCTTTTGCTTGGTATGTTGGTTGCAAACCTCTGGGAGGTAGAAAACTTCCTCCTCTTCACCAGGAGTAAAGGGGATGCAGGATATAAATGAGCAGGAAAGCAGAATGCACTATTCCTCTTCTGCTGTATGCCTGAAAAATTATCATCTTTCTCAACTCCTGTTTTTTGCAATTTTGTTTTGTAGGAATCTGAATTTCTATGCCTGGAGTTTGATGAGGCCAAGGTGAGCCAGATGCTGAAGAAACTCACAGAAATAGAGGAGAGCATGACTGCACTGACTCAGACCACTTGACTCACAGAAAATAAAGAGATTGCAACTCAAAAAAACAAATGACCTCCGTACTTATTCACAGTGCCTGTTCCTGTATATAAAATAGGTAATGATGGTTAAGTACCAGTTGTAACTGTACAACACATTCAGAACAAAGCATGGGTGAAGTTAAGCTGTGAAGCTCTCTCCAGCCCCTCCTCCAGGCCTGTTCTCCGAGGCAGCAGTGATAAAGCTTTGCATAATCATCCCTTCGAGTTTAGAGGAGCTTTTCTCTTTTTTTTTCCTACCTATCACTTTTTTACTCTTCCAGATGCTGTAAATGCTGCACTGGGTGAACAGCAAAGGTAAATTGGCCAATTGTGGCAGGGGAGAAATGAGCAGAAGGAACAGACAGACTAGGGGGATTTGTGTTTATCCTTCCAAACCATGGGCTATGTAGGACAAATCTACCTACGCAAACTCTGCCTGCCTAGAGCTTGGAGCGCAGGGGATGAAGTGCAGAGAGTTGAGGGAGAAGAGTCACAAACACACTTTTTTCTCATCACAAGCCTTAGTGCTGCTGAGGATTAAGTAAATGGTTCCCAAGCATGTGAGTTGGCCCTGCTGGGCTGCTGATGAACACTCACCCCATGCCACAGAGAGCCAAGGGACGGCCATGGGAGCATCTCTTGGGCGGCACAAGGTGACACTGGTTTCTCAAAAGCCTGATGTAGTGATCAGCTGGCAAGCTTCCAAAGCCACTTCTAGCCTGCTTCCCTCAAGGCTGGCAGCCCCCGTTAGCCTTCCGGCTCCTGAGCCTTACGTGGCACAGCCCTGGCATGGTGCTGTGTGGTGTGTTTGAGAGGCCAGCGCTCTGTCAGTGCGCAATTTAACTTGGCTGCTCTTTGCCGTGACGTTTGTCTTGACCTTGAAAACTCCCAGGTTAAACCCAGAGTTTGTAGTGTGGGTGTGCTCAGCTAGGAATCCTCAGAAGGAAAATGCCCTTGGCAAGCATGCAGATTATAAAGCTCTATTGATAAAATAGTTGTGTGAAGAAAACTTCCAAAAGCAGATAAGATACATACAGAGCACCATGACTGGAACTGAGCTGTGGCTTTTTTGGCTGTTGCAGGAACCCACCTCTCTCCTTGGCCATAACACAGAACTGCAGTGCAGCTGCTGCCCTTCCAGCCAGGCGGGGACTGAGCTGAGATGTTTTGTTTCACGTTTCAGTTCAGGGGTTGTCCACTTTGCCACAACAGGAGCAGTAACCATAATTACTGCCTTCCTGGTGCAGGATGACGTGGAGGAGCTGCATGGAGCATGATGGTTCTTACTGGGAAACTGCCTGATAGTCCATAGAATAGTGATGGAGCACGACTCTGGTGTGCTGCTCTTGTTGCTAACAGGAAGACATGCTTACACATTTGGTTGGAGGCTACACTGGTTCTTTCTTAGCTACATAAGCAACTTTCTCCTGAGCAAAAATGATATTGGCTGCCTGTACTAAGACAGAGATGCTGTAACTAAAGTGCTCCTCCCTGATTCTCCATATGATTTTTTTGCTTGTAGAGTTGCCAGGTTGCAATTGGAAGCGCACAGTCTCTTTTCAGAGCAAGGAAAGGGCACCTTTTCCCATCTGCCTGGTCAGGAGGTAAAGCATCACCCAAGCCAGTCTGTATCACTGCACTCGGAATTAACATTTGCTTTCCCATGCTTCTGCCCAACCCTTACAGCCACCCAGTTCTCCCCTCTATCTGGAAGGAGCACGCAGCCCCAGCTCTTCCCTTTCCCCACTTGGCTGCAGCTGATACATGTCAGAGTGGAACAGGACGGGGACTGCTGAGCCTGGTCCTCACACCAGGCGCTGGGTAATCAGGGGTGTGAAATGCTGAGTGGTTGCTGATTCTTTTGGCTTTCCACTTGCCTCCTCTCAGTGTTCATTTAATTATTTTTCCACATTTTAGCACATGCAAAAAGCATAAAGTCAAGGTCAGGGAAGGATCATGATCTGAAGTAACTTGCACTGTGTCAAACATACTTATTGTTTTATTTTAACATGGTCAGAGGATAGGAAAATGTGCTATAAATGGAAATTAAAGAGAAACAAACTGGGAACAGATGTCAGGAAGTATTATTTCATACAAGGAATAATAAATATGTGAAATGGCTAACCAGGCAAGGCAAGGCAAGGAGGCTGAGGCAAAAAAAGATGAGGTCATTGAGGAAATGATTGGACTCTTTCCTAGTAGTGGTGAGATGTTTAAATCGAATCTTCCTCATTTTCTTCTTGGTGGATCTTAGTAAACTACCAGGCAAAAACTAGAAAAAAAATGCTTAATATTTTTGGGATCACACTGCTCAACCCTCAGTAAGGACACAGGAGTCACTGGACAGCAAAATCGTTTCTGCTTCACAAGCTTTGACATGGGCAGGCAGAGGATGCTGTGCTTTCTCAGACTGAGCAAGGAGAACAGATTTCCCCCTTGAGCAGGGCTGTGCCTGCTTTCAGCTGAGAGTGGTGGGGGAGAAAAGGCCTCGGATGTAACTCTGCTACGCTTCCTTCAGTGAAGGACCAAAATACCCTTGGCTCTTTGTTGGGATGCATGGGCATTATCTGCTATCAGTGATCCTACTAAATATACTAAATGCACTAAATACAAAGCCAAGTGCAAGGTTGTCTTGCACCTGGGTCATGGCAACCCCTGCTATAAGTACAAGCTGGGGATGTAAGGATGGAGCACAGCTCTGCTGAAAAGAAGCTGGGGTGCTGGTGGATGGCAAGCAATGTGCCCTCGCAGCCCAGAAAGCCAATCAGATCCTAGGCTGCATCCAAAGCAGCATGGGCAGCAAGGTGAGGGGGGTGATCCTGCTCTGTGCTGTGAGACCTCATCTGGAGTACTGCATCCAGATGTGGAGTTCTCAGTATAGGAGAGACGTGGACCTGTTGGAGTGCATCCAGAGGAGGGACACAAAAATGACCTCCTCTACAAGGACAAGCTGAGAGAGCTGGGGCTGTGCATCCTGGAGAAGAGAAGGCTCCGGGGAGACCTGAGAGCGGCCTTTCAGTATCTAAAGGGGGGCTGTAGGAAGGAAGGGGACGGACTCTTTAGCAGGGCCTGTGTGATAGGACAAGGGGAAATGGTTTCAAACTAAAAGAGAAGACTTAGACTAGATATAAAGTTTTTATGATAAGGATGGTGAGGCACGGGAACAGGTTGCCCAGAGAGGTGATGGATGCCCTGTCCCCGAAGACACCCAAGGTCAGGCTGGATGGGACTCTGAGCACCTCATGGAGCTGTAGGTGTCCCTGTTCATTGCAGGGGGGTTGATGGCCTGTACATGGCCTTTAAAGTCCCTTCCAATTCAAATAATTCTGTGTATCTGTTACCATTGCAGTGGTGGCAGTGAAAGCTGGCCACCAGCCCTGTTTCCTGCCCTGTGACTATCACTCCTGCCCTCTACAACATGCTCAGTGGTTGGGGATAGAGGTTTCCAGCCATACAAAGCCCTGGATTAATTTGTCCAGGAAACCTTCCACCTCACTTTGAATGAAATCAGCATTGTCACTGCCCAGAGCAGTCATTCAGTCCTGTTTCTGCTGGTGCTTCCCTATTGACGCAGGTGATGGCTCCCAAAAATCATGGTGGATTCACCCCATGGCAAACAAAAGTGGGATGGGGCTGTGGCTGTAGCTCTGGCCCCATTTTTGATGACCTCAGATGTGCACCTCCAGATGTACATCTCATCCCAACATCTGCTGCTGCTTTCTGTGGCCTGTAATTAGTGAATGGCAGCCATGCGTTGTCACAACCTTCAGCTTGTTCTTCCTTTGATGTCACCTTTTGCATCGCTAATATGCCTTGCAGTTTATTCAGTCAATCACTTCTTGTTTTCTGGGAATTCCTCCAAGTTGCCACTTGTTTATGATCTTGTGCTCCCCAAATTATCTCCCAGCGCCATCTCCTCAAGTCATGCATTGCACAATGCGCAAGGCTTGCATTTGCTATCTGGTTGCAAACAGATTCCTCTCGATGCAATTTTCTTTTTTCTCAGTCCACGTATCCCCAGAATTGCTTAATTCATAGAACATTTTGCTGGGCATTTTGAGAGATTTTCATTTTTGTACATCGGTCCTTTCTATATTTTGTTACCTATCAATAAAATAAATCACTTACCGTCTTTCCGAGTATGCTTCTTCATTTATGTATTGACTGAACATCTGTGGATGTGTAAGTCTCTGGAAGCTTCACCTGATGACTCAGCTTGCTCCACATTGGTGGTGGAAATGTTTTCTTCCCCTTCTGGGGGATTTGAATGGTTCATTTATTCCAAATATTCATTTATTCCAAATATTTACAGAAAGGCGCTCAGTCAGTGCTGGGTTCAGACAGTGCCTTTTTAAGACAGCCTGGCCGGGGAGGTCAGTGCAGCAGCCGCTGATGACTGTTTGTGGCACTTTTCATGTGGTTTGTATCTGGAAAAACAGATGACAACTCACTGCTGTGGATCCAGGTCTGTCAAAATCCCAGGGCTCAGAGTGCTGTTCAGCAAACACGGAGGCCAGGCTGCTAGCTACAACTTCTGCCAGCCCAAGAAATAGAGGAGTTGAGGGAGACTCTGCACCACAACTGTCCTGGCTGCAACTTCCTCCTTGCGTAGGCATTCTCAGGAAAGAAAACAAAATGAGAAATGAGGATTGAGGAACCAAGCTGCAAAAGAAAACCTCCTGTTAAGAGGTAAGTCTGGAGATTTGTGGGTGCTGGAAGGCGATCTGCAAACTGGGGGAAAGCCATCTTGTGCTCTTGTCCTCAGCAGAGATAAAGTCCTGGGGGAAGTTTTCCCTATGATCAAAACCCCAAACGCTTCGTCCTGCCTCCTTGCTTTCAGTGGTAGCAAAGCAGATCTTGAAAAAGGAGAAACTGCAGGAAAGCAGGTTTAAAAGGATGTCAGGAGAGCCTGCCTGGAGCATCTGCGCCGGGGCATTTTGCAGGTAGCAATTAACCTTACTGAAGAAAGCAGGGCGTGCCTTGGGCTGCCTCCATGGGGAGACCACCACAGTGCTGAGCTGCTCCACAGCCAGAGAACATTGTCCAGTGGGGAGCTACAAGGTGTTTATCCAAAGACACTTCCATGTCTCTTACCTCCTTAGAGTGCAAGTAACTTGGAGTTTGTGTTTTAATTCACTTAGCAGTGAGCCATGCTGAAACTCCAGTACTCAGCTACTGGCTTTCATCAGGAGATAGTTCTGGAGAATATGTAAACCCAGATAATTGAATAAATGGCATTTTTGGATGCTGGCAAGCATCTTGGACCCTTCAGGAGCAAAGTTTTGCAAATGTGGTTGGGGAGAAAAGTAGCAATCACAGCACAAACCCCAAAGCCACAGCTCCAAGCAGAGCCCCAGAGGAAACAGTCCTCATTCGAGTTTGATTATATGTCATTTTCTCTGCCATATTTTCTGTGCCTTCCAGCCAGCTGGCAGCCCTGGCCAAATACAGCATTACCAGGAAATTGTACAGTGCGTTTTTTAATAAGTGGCACACTTCCTGTCTTGCAACAAAGCACACAGTAAGCGAGTTTCTCCATGATGAGAAGCAACGGCAGCCATGAGAAGACAGATCAGAAAGGCACAGGCAGGGCCTGTCTTCCTGGTCCAAACGTGCCAGCCATGGCCATTAGGCAGTGGTGGCGTGGCACGTGGGAAGCAACCTTCCCTCCAGCACAGCATTGCCAGGCTGCCCCTCCGGCACTTCTCATGGGGTTCCCAGCAAAGTCATTAAACACTCATACCACGAACGCTCACCTGCTAAACTTCTGGCCCATGTGCAAGGTAATGGATGTTGCCATATTTACCTGACTAAGCTGGGTTGGAGCGCTTGCTGGAGGATGTTTGGCCCCATGCTGGGTTGTTGGCCGCCCCGTGGATCTTCCAGCCATGCATAAGGGTCTTCATTGAGTCTTCATAGCATCTCTCCGGCAGTAGCAGCAGCAGAAATTAATCAAAGCCATAATAAAAGAGACAGCAGGCTTGTGCAGAGAGGAGTGCATTTGACTACAACTACCTCAGAGCTCTGCCTGCACCCCCAGACACAGCAGCCGCCCCACCACCCTGCACCAAGTATCTGGTGACTTGGTCAGCCCTGGCCTCCTCCCAGCATCTTCTAAAATATATTTGCTACTGCAGAACCTCAGGGCAAATCTGCATGTCTTTTAAAGCTGAGGAGCACGGTGCATAAAGCTAATTACCCCCCCACTGCAATATCCTGCGAGGCAATGACGTGCATAAGTGCTAAGTTAAAAAACACCATCCAGAAGCAGTGGCTGGGATCCATAAATACCTTTCAAGTAGTCCTTAGGCGCATTAGGAGATGAGCAACCAAAGCAACTGGAATATATAAAGCTACGTAATTAATTTTTCTCTGCAGAGAGAAACATTCCCATGCTCCAGCCTTTCACAACCGAGCTCCTTTTTATAAATAATGTTATGTAAGTTTATATATTTCAATTAGTGCTTGTTCTAGCTTCTCACAGCCCAAGGATGTTTTCACTCCGGTTCATTATTTAGGCTGTGGATAGATCATTTTGCCTCAATGCATCTATAATGTGATTTAAATTAAGATGCTTGTAAGCAGCATAACAGTAATGAAACGGTCTCTGGAAAGCATTGGCACTTCCCCAGTGAGAATGAGAGAAAGCAAGAAATGAGCTTACATTGCTGCGGCCAACAACATGTCTGCATGCTCCTCTGCAGGGCCAGAGCTGCACTTCTTTGCCCACGGACACAGTGATGCCGCCAGCGATGTGGTGCAATGGCCACGGCTGTCTGTGTCAGAGCAGGAACATCTCCGAGCTGTCCTACAGCCTCGTTACTACAGCGTGCTGCAATGTGAGCCGGCAGGAACGCTTAACCCCTCCGGCTTAATCCCCAGCCATTGCAAATTACTACAGCTCCATTACCTTTGGAAGACTGTTTACATGGGAAAGGTTAAATACATACGGGATCAAGCACAAAACCTGCAGTAATTTCATACATGAGGCAGTGGTTTACTAATTTACGTGGCCATATCTCACCTGTGCTGTGTGCTGGTTTCTAAAGTTCTATTTATTAGCACACATCCACGTCAGAGGGATTTCTCCACAGAGCTGCAAGAAGAAAACCCTTTATTTACTCCGATGATGTTGCTGATCTCAGTCCCTAGGCACATCTTCCCTTTATCTTCCCCACGTCTTCATTTTTCATTAACCTGTAGCTATGAGGCTGGATATTAAAATGAGATGCGTGGATTATTTCATTTCCCCTCACCCTGTTTTTTTGTTTTTATTATTGCTAAAGTTTATCAGCGAGTTCTACAGTAGCAAGATAAGAGCTTTCTGATAACTCTGGTATGTGTACATACTGCCGCAGAAGAAAAGCCGTGTTTTTTGTGTATCTCTCTGAACTGCCCTCACCAAAGGTGGGGAGGGGTTTGGGGCTGACGCAGCTGGATGCCTCTGCTCACTGCACACCCTTGTCTGGACTCACTCTGAGCTCTGGGAGCCCCATGAAGGGCGCTGGGGACAGCATCCCGTACCCCAGTCGTACTGCTGGCCTCTGCTTGCTGCAGTGAGCATGAGGCACAGGCACTGACTGTGCATGCAACCCAGCAATGTGGCAAGGCAAATGGCCTGTGGCCTCCAGCAAAGGCTTTATGAGCACAAAACCACGGAAACCAGTTACAGGGGATCCACGGGGCCTGGCGATGGGTGTGGAGCAGGAGTTTCCCAGCCAGAGCTACAGGACTGAAACCACGACTTGCAACTGCTGCTTTGCCAGGGTCCTCAGGGAGTTGGCACTGTGAGGATGCGCTGCACTTCCTTTGGGATCAAGCTCGATGAGTGCCTCCAAGGGAGCTTCAGAACAGCCCAGTTTCTGCCCATCTCACTGGGGACGTGCCAGTCCCAGCCTGGTGGTGAAGCACCCGCTGTGCCCTGCATGGCTGTGGGCCGAGTGAAACGTCACTCCTGTCATGGCTGCAAGTTCTCTGCCAAACGTTTGGGAGTGTCTTGAAAAACCTCCTGCACATGGTGTTGGCTTGGTCTCCTCTGCTTACTGGCAGGCCTTCACGCTGCCCAGACAACAGCCAGCTTGGATGTCAGCATCCGTCCCACAAAATGAATGGCTTTAACTGGAGTTAGGTTACCCAAGCTGGCTCTGAGAGAGTCCAAGGGAAGTCATGCAGCAGAGCCTCATCAAGGAGAGGCATGAAGTCAAGACGGTTTCAAAATCTAGGTTATATATGAGGACTGGCAGCGTTCCTGCAGCTGGGAGTTTACTGGTGCTTAAAACTATATCTGCAAAAAAGAAAAAAATGAAAACGAAATGGAAGAGGTTCAGCTGAAGCTGCTCCAGTACATGTGTTCCTAAGTTTTCTCACCAGTGAAGAGACTGTGCTGCTGGGCAGATTTCAGGTTTGCAGCTCTTCAGCTTGTCACAAAATGCTGTGGGATGCCTCTGATGTAAGGCAAGGAGAAGGATAAGATGTTCACAATGCCAGGACAGAAAAATAAATGTTTTGTACATATCTTCGTTGTTTGCAAAATAATTATTGTCCAGTTTCTGCTGATACAGAAGTAGAATTCCAAGTAGATTCTTTCTTGTCCCATCGAGTACACTGCTGTAGGAGGAGCGTCACTGGGAGGAAAGCATGGTTAGTTCCTGCAGTCTTTACCTGCAAAAGGCAGCTATGTCCTTCTAGAGCATTTACTTGAATCCAAGAAGCTCAGGGAGTAATTATTCTATGGAAATGTGAATCAGTGCAAGTATGACATAGCCCTGCCCATAGGAAGGCAACATAGCAGGGATGAGTTTCTTTCCGCCATTGCTATCCTGCTCTGGTTTGCCTGTGAGAGCAAGATGCAATACTAAATAGTGCTGCTCCAGGAGATGTGGGTGGATGTGAACATCTCTTTAACTTGAGTGGTTTAGCCTGAGCTGTTAATGTTCAGGATCTTGAGTTAATAGAATCATTACAGCTGGAAAAGACCTCTAAGTCATCATGTCCAACCACCAACCCATCCCCACCATGCCCACTAACCATGTCCTTCAGTGCCACATCTCGAAGTGCTCTTGAGCAGCTCACAGTGACTCCACCACCCCCCTGGGCAGCCCGTGCCAATACCTCACCACTCTTTTGATGAAGAAATGTTTCCTAACACCCAACCTGAACCTCCTCTGGTGCAACTTGAGGCCATTCCCTCTTGTCCTATCACTGTTACCTGGGAGAAGAGGCTGACCCTCCTTGCTACAATCTCCTTTCAGAGAGTTGTAAGAGAGCAGTAAGGTCTCCCCTGAGCCTCCTCTTCTTCAGACTGAACAATCCCAGTTTCCTCAGCCACTCTCCATAAGATTTGTGCTCCAGACCCTTCACGGCTCTGTTGCCTTTCTCTGGACACACTCCTGGTCCTCCATGTCTTTCTTGCAGTGAGGGGTCCAACGCTGAACACAGCACTCAAGGTGTGACCTCACCAGAGCTGAGTACAGGGGGACGGTCAACACCCTACTCCTGCTGGCTGCACTATTGCTGACACAAGCCAGGATGCCATTGCCCTTGGCCACCTGGGCACACTGCTGGCTCACGTTCAGATGGCTGTCAGCTAACACCCCCAGGTCTTTTTCCTTCATGCAGCTTTTCTGCCACTCTGCCCCTAGCCTGTAGTGATACCTGGGGTCGTTGTGACCAAAGTGACCTGGCACTTGGTCTTGTTGAACTTCATCCCAGTGCCCTCAGCCCATTGATGAAACCTCTGTAGGGCGTTCCCACCCCTTGGCAGATCAGCGCTTCCTCCCAACTTGGTGTCGCCTGCAGACTTAGTGAGGGAGCACTCAATCCCCTCGGTTCCAGATCACCAATGAAGATATTAAACAGGGCAGGCCCCAGTACTGGGGAACACCCCTCGTGACTGGCCACCAGCTGGATTTAACTCCATTCACCACCACTGTCTGGGCCTGGCCATCCAGCCAGTTTTTTATTCAGCGAAGAGCACACCAGTCCGAGCCACGATCTGCCAGCTTCACCAGGAGAGTACCATGGGAGACACAGTCATAGGCTTTACTTGTGTTCATGTTGCTGACAAATCTTGCTGGTAAACCTTGCCTGCCATGGGAGAGGGGCTTTCCTTGGCTGAATTCCAGGCTATAGCCTTCTGAGGGGAAAACAGGCTTGTTCCTGGAAGAACTGAGATGCCCCTGCACCAGTTGTCATTTTCATGGTTTATTTTTTGGCCATGAGCTGGTAGTGTGCCCTTTTGGCCAAGAAGGCCAATGGTGTCAATCGGGTGCCTTAGGATAAGTGTGGCCAGCAGGTCGAGAGGTGATCCTCCCCCACTACTCCGCCCTGATGAGGCCACGTCTGGAGTAGTGCATTCACTTCTGGGCACCTCAGTTCAAAAAACAAAGGGATCCTCTACAGAGAGTCCAGAGGAGGGACACAGAGATGATGAGGAGCCTGAAGTATCTCCCGAACGAGGAAAGGCTGGTTGACCTGGGACTGTTCAGCCTGGGGAAGAAAAGACTGAGTGGGGATCTTATCACTGTTTATAAATATCTACTGGGTGGGAGCCAAATGGATCGGGCCAGGCTCTTGTTAGTGGTGTGCACTGACAGAACAAGGGGAATGGGCAAAAGCTACAACACAGGAAGTTCCATACAAGCATGCAGAAGAACTTCTTTCCTGTGAGGGTGATGGAGCACTGCAACAGGCTGCCTGGAGAGGTTGTGGAGTCTCCTTCACTGGAGATATTCAGGACCCAGCTGGATGCTGGTCCTGTATAACCTACTGCAAGGAACCTGCTTTAGAAGGGGGTTAGACTCGATGATCTCCAGAGATCCCTTCCTACCCCTACAGTTCTGTGATTCTGTGATAACATAAATAACTACCTGTTGTGCTGGATTTACAGGTGTTCCATGTGGGAGCAGTCACTGTTTCTGATGAGAGGTGTTCTGCTCCTTTTTGGGGAGCTTCTGCCAGAGAGCTGACCATGCTCACAAGTGTGGCTGCGGGAAGGTACCTTGAGAAAGCAGCTTGCAGGTCCTGGCTCCACATCGCAGTGGCAGCACTTTCTTGCTGCCTGGCTGCATCTGACATCTCTCCCTCTTACTTTGCTGCAGTGAAACAAGAAGAACAAGATAACCTTGACGAGTTTATTACCTAGGACTTGTTCCTACTTCTCTTTTGCTTCTGGCAACGTACCAATTATTAATTAAAAAGCAAATGCTACAGAAAAGGCCAATGTACATAGCTCAGCTGTAAAAGCAGTAGCCCCTCAAAATAACTTTTTATTACAGTGCACTCAATTGCTATGACAGCGATGAATAAATAGCCTGGAAAAAATAGAACTGATTTAAAACTCAGTCAGAAGCGAAGAGTTGAATCCTTTGAAAACGTTCTTTCCTGGCTTTTGTGAGTATCACACTTGGTGTGGAATAGCTTGGGCACTAAGGATTGGTGTCACCCACTGATGCAGCCAGTGCCCCAGATGGACTCCTTCACCGTAACCACCCCGTGAGAACAGTCTGATGCTCTGCAGTTTGCTGGCAAGGGCTGTACACTGCACTGAATAATTTAGATGATGATGGTGATGGTGAGGGAAGGTCATGTTTTTGATACGTAGGCAAAAAAAAATTATTCCTGATTCTGATTAAATTTCAGGGTGTACATGCCACTGCCAATGGCTGCAATCAAAAGCATTTGCTCTCTTTCTCAGAAGAAAGGGAAAAAAAAAGCAGCAATTTACTATCGTAATTATAAGATGAAAACTCAGCTTTACAGACCTAAAACATGAAAATCCTGCAGAACAATTTTAATATCAAATTTTTCAGAGCTTCGTTAAGTTTTACCCAACCACAGTCAGCTGTCCAGAAGACAGCTTACTGTGACTGTGTTTAAATGCTGTCCTTTGCATCCTGCTCTGTGCAACCATGTGTGCTGAAGGTGGCCATGGGACTGCACTCCCCAGCAGTCACGCTGGCAGGCGTAATTAGTGTCTACTCCATCATCAGTGCTTTAAAAAGTGTGTTTTATAAGGTTAGTCATCACTCTGCCACTCCACTACTGATCTCAACAGCCGTATATAAAATCCTCTTCCCCAGCAGGCCCTGCCAGGCTGCATACGGTGCTTTCAAAGGAACAACACCAATGATAACAGCAAGCCTGGGAACAGCGTGTCTAGGTGCTGTTAGGAACTGGTTCCCGTTAATTAATGGATAAGGTTGTATCAGGTCATGACACTGGATGGTGTGGGATCAGGTGGATTTGTGGCTTCTCTCGACAGTGTAGTTTTCTCCTGTGTTGTGTGGCCATAAGCAACAGGGCCTGCTGCAAAGGGGGAAAGAGATATAGGTAAAATCAAATAAATATAAATCTGAAAGTGACCAAGACACCTTTAAACGATACCAGGTGCTGGCGTGGGCCTAGCGTGATGCTGCACTAGCTGGTGCAGGCAGCGAGGAAGGAAGGGGGCTAGTTTAAATCAAGCAGACTGCCTTCGGCATGGGCTGGATGTGGGCTTCCCCCTCACTTTGCCAAGGACTTGGTTAGCTTGTGTTAGCCACAGTGCTCACCTCAGCCCTAAACAAGGGATGTGTCCTGTCCCCAGCAAGAGCATGTGGAGTAAGGGGATGAAGCCTGAAGGGAGGGCGTAGCAGAGGGGAGCGCTGCTCAGTGGGATTGTTTTGTGCTAATGAGACTTTATTACACCTGATGACTGACAGAGGAGATTTGGCTTTAGCACGGGAGCAGTTCTCGTGCAGTTGCTGCCAGCTGAGGAGCACTGAAGCCCTGCGGCCCCAGCTCCAGGAGAGAACTGCATTCACTCTTACTCCTGCTGGGACCAGCTCATTGGCAGTGCCAGGTAAGAAAGCTCCCCAACCCAATGCTTTGCCCCACATGATGTGCAGATATGGGGAAGGTCGAGCTGCCTGCGTTCAGGGGAGTGGGGCTGGAAAAAGACCTCCTGCCTTACTCCCTGCCCAGGTTTTTAGGGTGCAGCTGTCCCAAACACAACAGAGGCATTGCGGTTAGGCAGTGGGACGACCATATGCTGTGTTGGTGGCAAGATCGGTTCTAGGTATTCTTCCCCCTTCAGCCAATTGATGAGGCTTGGCTGTGAATTGGACTGGGGAATGCATTTGGGTTACACAACCCTTCCTCCCCATCACCTCCCCACAAGGTTTCACAACACAGCCCCATGACCAGCTGAGTCGGTGCAATGCAGGCACTGCTGTGGGTGTGGGACAGGGAGGAGGAAGAAATGCCCTTCCTCAAAGACAACAGGCCATTACACTTGTCCAGGGCCCAAACCTTCCAGCTTCAGTGTTTTTTTCCAGTCTCCTTAGCACCCAGTGTTATGCAGCACACTGTTCTAGTTCATTTTTGTTTTCCTTCTTCTTTTTTTTTCTGTAATTGATCTTGAAGCATACTGCTATGAAATCTCCCTTGCAGTGGAGCCGAGCTCCTGACTGCCAGATGCTTAATTCTCCTTTTAGCCTTGTGTTAGTTAATGGACAAAAATGCCTGCCGATTTAGGGTAATTCCTCCCCCTGCTGTAATCCTTCTACTTCACCAGAAACGTCAGCTTCACTCAAACACGAGGCATATCTATAAATATTTGAAGAATGGAACATGCACTGTCCCTCTGAACGCATCACGGACGTCTTTCAGACTCCCGGACAAGATTTTGGAGCGGCCTAAGAGACTTCTCCAGGAAACTCACTGCAGGCTTTCTATGGCCTTCAGCGTTTAAAGGCATCGAGTATGGGGAGCCGGGTAGGTGCTGTGGGGCCTGGTGTTGTTTGCCAAACCACATCAGCTGCATAGACTGCGTCTTTCTGGGGAGACTCCCGCTTTGCAGCGCAGGCCATGTTTATGTGGCTGTGCCAGGTGACACTGAGATAATTGCTTTGGTTGGGTCTCTCCATGAAGTGGATTGAGAAGGCGGGTGCTTAAAATAGAAGCGAATGGCACGAGTCCATTTTCTTTCAGTGCAGGACAAAAAGATGTGGGGCTCTCAGCCCCCGGGAGCCGTAACTGGGGGCCGTTGGTCTGCTGGCACAGGATGGAGGGCTCTGTGGATGTGCTCTGTGCCACAACAGCTCACATCTCTGTGTTTCGTTGCAGTAAACATCCGGGGGCTTGGAGATTTCTCCACTCAACACGACTGCTCAGCCAGGATCTGTGGTCTCATCCACTCAGCAGATAGGTAAGCAACCAAAAAGGAAAAAAAAAAAAGAAAAAAGAGGGTTACTATTGAGTGAGTCATGCACAGTTCACAGCAACTCTGGAGGGCAGATCTCCAGCACGTGGAGCCCTCAGGAGCTCCCTGTCTGAGGGAAGCACTGGTGCTTCCTTCCTAACCCTTCTTTTTCTTCTTCCCACCGAGATCTGGCGAAAGCTTTGCGGGCCATCTGGTAAACCTGAGCCAAACGCCATACCTTCTTGTTTAGAAAGAGAAACCTGTTGGACGACTTGCTGTGTGACAGCACTCTGCAGCATGGCCTGGGGCTTTTGCTCAGTGCCGCGTGGAAGGAAGAATGAAGGAACACACATTGTCACGGGGAGGTTTGGCCCACACCTACAGAGGCTGCCGCTGCGGAAAGCTATTCCTAGGGGGTTTATCCCTCAGAAAACCTCAGAAAAGTGGGCGAGACAGAGGTGCGTTCGTTCTGCCCCTCAACATGGCGCCTGAGGCGGGCAGCGGCCCGCGGTGTGGGGACGACCCCGCTGTGCCGACAGCCAGATGTACCGGCGGCCTGTGGGAACCGAGTTCCCCTTCTGAGGGCTTCTGTTTTTCACTAAAGAAAAGACGTGAGGTGTCGAAAGGCATCATGGCGTCGGGGGAGGGGATCGTGGCAGGCAGGCAGGCAGCACTGTGGTGCGACGGAGCGTGGAACCGGCGGGGCAGAGCGCCGGGAGGGACGCGGCGCGGAGGCTGCGCTCTGCTCGGGAGAGGGGCAGCGAGGCGACGCCTCGCTTTCTCCGCCCGCCCGCCCGTCTCCAGGGCGCCGCAGCGATCCGACAACCGCAGAGACGACCGGTAGGGCGGGAAGGGGCGAGGGGACCCCCCCACCCCCAACCCCGCCCCGCGTGCCCCACCCGGCCCCACGCCGCGGGGGCGGGGGTGCAGCTGCAGCGGGCGGCGCCGCCCGTGGTGCGCGAGCCGCCGGGGGTCCCGCGGTTTGCTCTGTCGAAGCGGGCGGCAACAAGTGAGGCGCCTCCCCCCGCGCTCCTCCAACCGGCCGCGCTCGGCCTTTCGCTGCGTATCGCGGCCGTGATTTCTCGAGGAGGCGGCGGGGGAAGCGGCGGCGTCTTCAGGTGCTGAGCTCTCCCCCCGGCGGGGCCGAGCGGGGCGGAGGGCCCCCACCCGCGGGCGGCCGGGCTGAAGCATGGTGGAGGAGGCGGCGGCGCGATCCCCGGCGGAGCCCCGCGGCGGCGTGGCGAGGTGCGGGCGGGGGGCCGCGCTGCGGGGCCGGGGGGCGGTTATCCTCCCGCGGGGCGGGCGGGTGGGCCGAGGCCTCTCCCCGGCGCGCGGCCGTTTCGCCCCTCCGCGCGGTTCCGGCTCGGCGCGGCGCCGCGAGCCCAACCCGGGGCGCTGCGCTACCGCAGTGCCGGCGCCGCTGCGGTCCCCGCGGGGCCCGGCCGGGAGCCGCTGCCCGGCGCGGCGCCTTTCAGCCCTCGAGAAGTTCCGAGGCGCGCCGTGCCCCGCCTGGAGGGGACGTCAGGTTAGCGGCTGCGATCGCGGCCAAAGTGCAGCTCGCGATTCGTTCGTCAGCCCGCAGAAAGCCGCGCTGGCGGCGAGCGGAGCGGCCCTTCAGCCTGTGACCTCCCGGGGTTGATGATTAAACCGAACGGGAGGAGGAGGGTTCGGCTGCCGGCTTTTCCCGTCGTTCTTTTTTTTAACGCCGAGAGTTTCACGGCGGTGCGGAAGGATGCGCGTGTAGTGGCGCTGCAAGCGTGTGGCCGCTGCTGCCCCCCGCCTCGGCTGTGAAGGTCACACGTTCGGTGGCTGGCGGTGCTGGTGCCCTGTCTGGCCGTAAGGCAGCTCGGCAGGCTCTGCGGGTCGCTCGTGGCGATAGAGCATCACCGGCGGTCCCTCAGGTGGTTACTGCTGCCTGCAGGCTCCTCCTCAGCTTCCTTCTTCATTACCCGGCGCTTCTGGGTAGCGAGGATGCTGCTGAGGAAATCAGCGTTGAAGCAGCGCTCCCTCGGGCTTTGAAGAACGAGAAGGGGATATAATGCTTTTACATTCTCTGCTGCCGAACGGGTGTCGTTGTCTGCGTAAGTTGTGCTGTACGTGGGGAGGGAGCTGCGGGGTTGGAGCGCTCATCTCCTTGCCTCGGAGAGGGGAGGCTCTCGGGAGCAGAGCTGCAAGGACGTGCCCGGAGCCTCAGCGATCGTCAGTGTGCTGCCACCTGGTGCAGCCGCTCTCATAGCGGGGCTGGCGGTGCTACCTCTGCCTTGGGACGCAAAGGGAACTTCGGAGCAGCTCCGTCTGGACGCCTCGAGGGATGGTGTGCCAGGTCTGTGCTGTACTGCTCCTGCTGTAAAAATCCTGCTTGTTTTCGTGTTTTTTAAGATGGAGCGTTTTTTTTTTTTGCCCTAAAGAATAGGGCAAGGCTTCTTACAAAGCTTCTTGAAATGTATCCTACCACAACTGGCTTAAGAAGCCAAGCCAAAGCCAGAAAAGCTGTTGTCGAAAGTATCTTCGTCGCTTCAGCAAAGGCTTCACGGCTTGTTTCCTTTTTAGTTTGATGGCTGTATCTTTGTAGTAAGCACAGAGCGTGGAGGGGAAAAAAGAAAAGAATGTCCTTTAAGTATCGATGCTTTTAACGTGTCTGTTTTTCGTGTCGCTGTTTCTGGAAGGCTGCTGGAATTGATCAGTTTCCAAAAGGTTGGAACAGAGCTCTTCTATTACCTCGCTAGCTGAGTTGTTTTTTTTCCCTGGTATGTGTATTTATTTGTATGTTTTCCCCTTGCTGTGTGGTGGAAGTACGTAACCGGTTCTGGGCGGGCATCCATTTACTTTCCTAATTTAAACCTGTAGGATTTCTTTTTTCAGATAACACCCACATTTAATTCCCCGGTGGTTGTTTGCAAAAGGACCTCTTAAGCCAAAAAAGTAACAGGTGTGGAGGAAAGAGGTGCGGTCGTGATGGGTTTTGGGCGTGAGGAGTCGCAGGATGAGTGTTTGATGCTTCTGCCGTGGTGGGCTGCGTGCAGAGAAGGTGAAACCTGCCACGCTTAGGTGCTCGAAACGCAGCAAAAGCAGCCGAGTGAAGCTGAGGTGCTGTGAGTTTATCGTGCTCGAGCCTGCGCTTCTCTTTTGCGCTGCTTTCCTTGGGCCTCCTCGGATTTAAGGTATGGATATGCAACTCCCCCCCCCCCCCTCCCCCCCCAGGTCTCCTCGTGATGTAAAACACAATGAAAAGCCGGCCTCGTTAAAACGGGCTGGATGAGCTGTGCTGAAGAGAGACTGAGCTCGCGTCTCATGAGGAGCAATTAGCATTTAAATAAGGGAAGGAATCCCAGTGTGTCATGGGTGTGGTGCTGGGACTTCTGAAGGGAGAGCTGGTTAAGAAAGCTTCGTTGTTTGAGGGAGATGCAATAGCAGGGGATGGAAAACATCAGCTTCCAACTAGTTATGCTTGTCTTTGCAAATGAATTCTGAAATCTGACAGTTGATTAAATGACTTCAATCGTAAGCCAGCTAGCTAAACCAAATCAGCGAGTCATCTTGGTTTCTGAGTTGAATGGCTAACGTTCTGCTCTTTCTGTAAGAGGTGAATTCTCATTGGTAAGGTGCCAGCAGAGGATACCA
This sequence comes from Gallus gallus, assembly GCF_016699485.2. Classification (NCBI taxonomy): domain Eukaryota; kingdom Metazoa; phylum Chordata; class Aves; order Galliformes; family Phasianidae; genus Gallus; species Gallus gallus. Next base: position 9,254,740 of record NC_052534.1, read on the forward strand.
TGACAGGTTCGCATGAGAGCGGCCCAAGCGCTGCGGCTCTGCTTCCTGCGGCCAACACCTGCCTGCTGCTCTGCTCATCCTGCGGCTGCTCCCCACGCACAGGCCTGTGTTGGAAACATTCCTTCTGGCAGAGGGGAGCTGTGAGACCTTCCAGCTGTGCACGAAGGTGCTTTTTCAGAGGCCCAGCAGCAGTGCTCCTGTAGTGCTGGGGTAGCTGTGTGCAGCTGTGCTGTGGGCCGTATTGAGGAACTGGTATGGTTGGGAAATAACCTTCCCACTTGCTCTTCTTCAGCATTGTGTGATGTAATGCAGCGAGCTATGCAAATGTGGGAAAGGCTGTTCAGTGCAAGGAGCTGCTGGGTGTCAGACCACGCTGGGAAGTTGTGCTGTTCTACCTTACTTGGGTGATGATTTCTTAAAATCACAGAAGGTCAGTGGTGGTGGAAGGTGGTCTCTAAGTTGGACGATGTTACTGCATCCTCTTGATTTACTTTTGAATAAAAATAAGAAGTGAAAGAGATGCAAAACAGCTGGAAGTTGGTGGCTTTAAACCACTGTCGGTTATAGTGGATGCTTGATGTTACTGTGCAGGTACCAGGTGCAAAAGTTCCTGGTTGGATTTAGAAGGTTATTTGCTTGCGTGCTCTTAACATCAGTGGGAATGAGGCGAATGGGAGTTAATAGCTTAACGTGCTTAAAGGCCTTTTGCAAAATCCTTGAGGCATTATATGCATCTTTAGCTGCTTACAGCTGGGGGAAAAATTGCTCCCTCTTCCTTGAACGTGATAGGTTGGAATGACATCTGTGTTTTGCAAGTTTGAAGGAGGGGAACGAACTTCTCCATTTCACAGCCCCACTCATTTTCTCAACTATAAATGAATCCTATAAATGAATCCTACAGAAAGGTGAAAACAGTCTTCTCTGCAAATAGAGAGGCAAATCCAGAAATTTGGGCTGCTATGCTCACATCATTAATCTGGTTTGATCTGGCATGTGGTTGAATAACTGTAGCACTTACATGGGCTGGGAGAGATGGCTGGGAAGGTTGTGAGCACCACGGTGTCCCATCACCTGGTTGCTGGCTGCAGAAACAGCAAATCCTGGCAGCTGAATTGAAATGGGTGTCTCTTTTAACCTGAGAGTGGGATGGTCTGGAGGTAACGACCTGATCAGGCATACCGAGTTGCAGCACCTTGCTTTTAAAACGTGGTTCTTAGTAGCGTGGCTTACGTTTATCAGGCAAGAAGATATGGTGGGAGTACCATTTTTAGGTGTGAAGCACAGTGCTTAATGGTTTTGTTAGTTGACTGAATGATCAGCGTTGTGCGTGCAGACATAAAGGTCACTGGGATGTGGCTACGGCAGCAATAATTACTGGTTTTAAGATAAGGCTGGCTGGGATGCTAAGGAGATGATATCTGACTTGTTTGTGGATTCTGTGGTTATTTGCATATTCAGTAGACAGGCTACATCTTTTTAATTTTCACCGATCCAGCATAAATGGATGCAGTAGGACGGTGCCTGTCCAACAGACTGTAAGCACCCACCGAACGCAGCAGGCAGGCTTGGAGTTTGCACAGCTCTCCCTTTGCTCTGACAGCACTGACTCGGGTGCTCTGTGCTGGGGAGGCAGGTGCTGGGTGGTTATCCGCTTCCTTTGCCTTCCAGCACCTATGGAAGGGCAGCGCTTCAGCTGAGCTAACCACGTGCAGTGAATACCAGCCCATTGGCGCAAGTAGCGGGAAGGGGCAGAGGTTGGAACCTGAAGGCTAGCAGCTTCTGGTGCCCTGGTGCTGCCGCTTGCCTGGCCAGCCAGGGGGCCTTGCTGCATGCAGGGCAATGAGCAGAGCAGCAGGGTGCTGTTGGGTGGCAGCAGATAAATAACGGGATCTGCTCTGGTCTCAGCTCGCCTCTTCTGTGCTGGTGCGGCACAGTGGTGAGTGAACCTGCTGACGGGAGCCAGCTGGGAGCTAATTGCCCTGTTATTGTTAGGTTCCTTTTTCAGCCTCTTCAGTTCCCTGAACTGACGCAGCCCGGTCGCTGGGGTGAAGGGTGAGATGGCACTGTGCAGTCGGTACGGGCAGAAATACGTAACAGGAGTACGTCAGCTGTGAGTGGCACTGCTTTAAACTGCCGTGGAACTGCACCCCACCTGAAACTCAAGTGATGAATGACGGTTTTCTTCGAAGGATTGCTTCTCTTTTTTTTTTTTTTCCATCCGGTTAAACCTTCTCTCTGAATTCTGTGTGATTTACCACTCATCCGAGACGGAGCCTTCTCAGGGGCATTTCAAAAACTGAAGGTTGTGAATCAGGAGCTGCCAGCTCTGGGTTGCTCCTGACAGACGTCACAATTCATAACTCTAAAGCCTGAACAACGTGTGGCCATTGTGCACCGGGCTGGGGAAAACACCCCGCCCTCCCTGCTGTAAGCCCTCAAACACTGAGGGATTAAACCTGGGCGTTTTTATAGCAAGTTAAGACTGCTTCATGGTCACTATCAGCGTGTGTGGAGGAAATCTCTCACTCATTCCGTACTGAGAATGGTATGGTTTATTCTGTAAGCTAACTGAGGTTCACAGATCTGGCTGTGATGCGCTACATGAGATTTTATTTAGAGAAAATGCTGCATTTAATATTCTGTAAGCATGCTTTGAAGGCTCATTCTCTCACATATCTCAGATCTGTGGATTGTGCAATAACCCTTCATATGCTTTTCATGACATTATTTATGGAGTAGCAAATACAGCAGCGATGTTAGTTGCCAAATTGCACGTTGTTGGAGGCTGTTCCTTTATTGCTGCATTGCATCTACTACAGGAAGCATAATACAAATCAGCCTTCACAGAATGTCACCTTCATAAAGCAGGAGCTGTTAGAGCAGATGAGGAGGTGTGTGCAAGTGCAGAGAACTGCTCTAGTGCCTGATAAAGTCAGCCAGAGGTTAGAAAGGCATTCCTTCATTTTTGTGCTGGTTTTTCCTTGGATGATAGCAAAGACTTGAGTTGTTGCAGAAAGCTTGCAGGCCTGGTTTGGATAACTGAATGAATGGGCCTTGTGCGTACCACAGTACAAAACCTCCAAGGCTTTTTTGTGAGTTTGTTAACTCACCATTGGACTGCACTGTACGTGAGCATAGGATTAGCTTGTCTGGAGTGTGTGAACTACGAGGGGTGGGAGGGAAGCATTCCTGTGACATGCTGGGTTAGTTGCCGCATGGAGTGAGATCTGTGTGGGGAAGTTGTGACAGTTTATCTTTCCTTCCTGTTGGTTTTTATAACACTTCAGTTGGAAACAAGGGATTTTCACCCATCTGCTTGCAGGCGTACGTTTGTTCACCTTATTTTTAGAAGATGGGTCCAAAGCTTTCTGTTCCCTGTGGCTGCAAATGTGAGCTGCTGAATGAATGGCGAATGAATGGAGCGGTTATTTCCTGAGGTCTGTAAGTAGCTCGGATGTTGCTGCTGCAGGAGAAGGCTTTGTTGCAACTTGGGGGGTGAGGGGGAGCATTTTAGAGCTGCCTGACACCAAGAGGCTTTACTTCAAAGCAAGAACAAGAGCCTGTTTGAAAACCCTTCTGTAGGAAAAGGACTTCAGGTGGGCTATTGGAGGGACAGTGAAGAGCTTTGTCACTGGGGTAGCTCCAAAACATGAGGTTTGTGGGTGGAGGTGTTCTCTGTTATGTAAGAGGATGGAACTAAAGCTTCAGTTCTTTTGTTGCAGTTTCAGACTTGAAAAGCTAGCGTGCCACCCGTAAGGTAAACCCATCGTGGAGTTGGAGATGGCCCAAATTTATTGCTGTAGGTTTGGGAGAGGAGTTGCCTTACTCCCGTTACCCATGCCATCACGTATTAAGTGTAGTACAAAGCTGATAAACCATCTGTGCGTGGTATGTTCCATTTCCTTAAATCACAGGGCATGGTCTGGGAGCACCTGGTTTAGTGAGTAATACTGGGAACGTTAAGGCTTCGGGTCCGCTTAATCAGCCCAAATGAGTGCTGATGAGTGATAACCTGTGGGTGCTAGAAACTGAATTGAGGTGATGTAATGTTCCATGGGTCACAAGATAGCAGTGGCGTTCCATGAAAGCATTGATGATGAAAACTGAAGACTTTGGTCTGCTCAACATTGGCCTACCTGCCATAAATGAGAAAGCTTCTGCAGCTGATGGGAGTATGCAGAGATGGCTGTGGGGAGTTGTTATTTCCCAAACTCTGCTTGCTTTTGGATTAATTCTCTGCTATTGTGTTTAGCAATGCTGATTATGATATCCTTTATACTAAGCACTGTTGATATATAGCTCTAACAAGAGTCTTCACAAACTCCTGTGAGCTTAAAGTACTAAATGCTTTCTTGGTTGCCATATCAAAAATGATTTAATAGAAATGGCTGTGGAAGAATGACAAAGACATCCAGAGATGCAAAAGGCTTCCACAAATAGCAAGGCTGCAACTATTCACCCCGCAGAGAAGGAACAGAGTACAGGTTTGCTGTATACGTGCTATGGCAAACACAGGGAAAATAATTGAAAATTACCTGTTTATTGTGCTTTCAAAGAGTTCCCCTTCTGCCTGATAATAGGAAAGCAAGTCATCTGGAGTTCTTTCTGTGAGGAGAATTGAGAAACTCTTTGCCAGTGAAGTTCGTACAGTTGAAAATGTAAATGGGTTCAAAGAGGGAGTAGACCAAGTGAAATGAGCTGCAGTATCAGTAATCAAATACGGTTCAGAGGTAGTTCTGGCCCAAAAAGCACACACATACCTTACTGTGGCAGACCAGGTGAGTGTTAGTGAAGAAATGCCTCACTGTACCAGCATTGGGGTTTTCTTTGCTGTTGGGTTTCTTTTTTGGAGAGGGAAATGTTGAGACTGCTCTGAAGATAGCCAGTAGGAAACAGAATGTAAAGCTAGATTGGCTGCAATTAAGACTGTTTGCAGTTCTTTCTGCCTTGAGCTGTTCTGAGCAAACACCAGCACGTCTTCCTGTCTGCTTTGTTCTTTGGATCTCAGAACTCCACACCCAGGTTGTGCTGGTGAGTTTTGGTGTTAAAGTATCTATCAGTTTCTCCCAGAAGTAAATAGCCTACTGAAAGGTGGTTCAAAGCGTGTATGAAACTAATGAAAATTAATGTTAAAATAAGCATCAACAGCTCTGAATTTCTTTGAAATGTACTGTTTCGATAACTTTCTCCCCACTGGGATGCTGTCGTGTTTGTGGAACACAGAATATTGGCTGTTACTCAGAGGTACCAATACAACACGCTTCTGCAGAAGCAGAATGCTGGTTATGTGCTGACTGCACACCAGTTCTTCAGATGTTCTTCCTTTGCATTGTGTCACGGTGGACCTGTGTGAAGTTCTGAGATACAATTGTGTGTACTTAGAAAAATAAATGGTTCTTTAAAGTTGGAAACAACCCAGACTTTTTCAATAACAGGTCAGGGATCTGCAGCTTTTCTTTACGTTCTGAAGCTGTTGCTGTTCATACCATGAGCAGAAGTGAGGTATGAAAGACCTGCTGCATCTCACAAGAGGGTAAAGGGACTGTGCATAACTTATGATGTGTTTAATGCATTTTTTATTATTATCTTCATGTAGTGCTGCTATTACAAACAGAACCAGACGCTGTGTGTGTAACTGCTATAAGGAATACCAGGCTACAGAATGAAGTTACGTGCTGAGATCAGCCTGCCGTAGCCCTGCTGCAGCTCGTCTCTACGAAGGGCTTGCAAAAAGGTGAAAGGCTTTTAGAAAACTGAATTACAGCTTTGTTTTGACTGCACCTTTTGAGCTTACGTGTTGAGGCTTGAGATCAGAGGATATCATTCGTAAGTAAAAGCATAAAGGAGGAATGTTTCAATAGCAAGTGGCTGGTCTTGAAGTCAGGAAGTTACTGTTCCGTATGTCTAGAAAGAGTACTGTTTTTCTTTAATACAGCTGTGATCTTGAACACAAGTGAATATCCTTGCACAGGTCAGGGTTGTGCTGTGAACCTACCTGCTGGCTGGGAGCTGCTTCCAGTGTGGTGCTGCATTGCAGTGTGCCCAGTGGTGATTGTCATACAGGTTAGTTCTTTATTTGAAGAGGAGATTATGGAGCCCGCTTGCAGTAATAATTCTTATTTTAGGTGATAAACAACTGCCAACTATCTGTCCAACGCGTAATTTATCTTGGCCTTAGGTATGGGCTGAGGTACATAAGAGCAAGGAAGACTTGTGTTTTTCTGTCAGTATTAAGATACGTGAGATAATGATTTCTTTCGTTCTTCAGTTTCCTGTTAGAAGTGTGCTGTGAACTCCATTGCAAGGGTGGAGCTTGGCATGGGAACTCGTCTGTGCGCAGAGACTGATGCAGTTGCAGAGAGCTGCAGGGGAAACTTGAGCATCACCACTGGGCATCACAGTAAGAGGTTCCACTGTTTAACAACTTAAACATCAGGAATAATCAACAAATATGGTCACGGCTTGGTGTGTGAATATGAGACTCTCTGAGACAAGAGTTGCTAATAAGGAACTTGTAGTAAAACAAAGCTAGTTCTACTAATTCTGACAGTTATATTCCTGGAGGTGACGTGATATCTCAGCTACCATGCAAGTAGTTAATGCTCTGGTTTCGTTAACAGTCAGTAGGTGTTTGGCTGAATATATGCAGAATGAACTATACAAACTTGGTCTGACTTGCAAGGGAAGTTTTTTTTTTAAGTTTCTTGCTTCATTAATAAGGTTGGTAGGGTTGCCTGTCCAACTGTGTCCATTTGCCCATTGGTTTTACCTTCATCCATGGCCTTTGTTATGAGGGCATTCTGAAAGAGACCTTTCTCTGTCCCACCTTGAGGTAGAGCAAAACCTGATTGTATGGGGCTGCACTCAGTGTCTTTAGATACAGGTGTGTGTTTTGATGCCTTGCTTCAGAGGAAAGTTAGCACACCCTCCAAATCCACTGTGCTTCCTCATCTTTATCTGACAGGATTGCCTTTCAAGCCTTTTTTGTAGCTACTTCCTTGCGACGTTTGCCTCTTTTTCCTTCAGCTGAACCTCAGACTTTGCACTGCAGTGTTTTAATAGAACTTGGGTGACAAACAAGGCTGCAAATTGTCGTCATGTGTTCTGTGTGACAGCTTTATGAAGTGGTTACAGTAAATAGAATGCTGTAACAGAGCTAATCAGAATTCATCTGCAGTATCCAAACTACAGCGTATGAAGTTCATGCGATGAATCACATATGACCTTAGCATACACTTGGAGGTGCTTGTTCTTGGTTTTGACATTGAGCTTGGCCCTTCTGTTGGCCTCCTGTTTGAGTTCTTGCATCTAAGGAGTGGCTTGTGTACTCCGTGCGCTTCAAGGAATTATACATGGTCCTTTTATACCAGCTCTTCTAAACCTCTGAATAGGTTCCTTACAAGCTCTTGGAATACGTTCACTCTTAAGATAAAGCACAAAACAGCGCTGTTTTAAAACAATCAGCACTCTTTCTCACTGTTTCACTTTAAGATTACGTGGACTTAATTTTTGTGGATGCTTGGAATCTCTTCTTGTAGCTCATGGCTTCTCTGTGACACCTGTTTTCTTCTGTTGTAGTTCCACTTGTGTGGCAGCTCACTGCCTGATCTCACAGTGATGCTGCTTGTCTTCCCAGCTTCTGCTTTCCTACCCATCTCTTGATTCCCAGTGCTCCTTCCATGGCTGCACAAATGTATTTCCTTCTGTCAGTGTCTTAGTTTGACTGAAGTGGAATAGAGCTGAAGGAGGCAGATGTCCCATTGCCCTCTCCCCCAGCTTATGCAGGATAAATCTTTTCAAGTACTGTTTTTGCAGCAGGCCTGGAGTATAGTTAATATTAACCCCTTTCTTCTTGTCACGTGGATGTTTCTAAAGGCTTTGAACAAATGGATGCCGTGTGCCGTTGTGTCAGTACCACTGCACTGCTAGAAGTTGCATAAGCAGAAATGTGAGGAGTTACACAAAACATAAATGATTGCTAGAATTGCCTTCACATCAGGGTAGCTGAGAAGCTGAAAGCAAACACTGAAAACCTGTGTGTCATATCACCTTGGAATGTGGATATCACATCCCAGCTGGAACTGGAACAAGGTTTTGTAGGATATCTTTGTTCCTGAGGTTCTGCATACTGTGTTTTGCTTTGCCAGCGTATAGTATGTGCTTGTGTTTTACTCTTTGTGCAGGCTAGCTACACGTGCTCACCTTTTCTGTTTTTAAAAGCAAAAACAGCAGGATTTTTTTCAAGTAAAGTATTGCTTTGTACTGCACTTCTTAGTTCCTCAGTGAGTTCTTTATACTGGTTTTGTTGGATAGGTTTAAGTATGAGCCAAATCACTTTTAGGTTTTTTTTTTGTTTGCTTCCCTAGCAGATCTTCCATTCTCATCAATCAAAGGAAGGGCAGCTGGAAGCTTTATAATACAGGTGGTGATGGAGGAAGCTATTACTGGAACAGGAAAAGTGCTTGTGATCTGCCCAGATTGCTGCCAGTAAGCTCTGAATGGGAAATGGGTGCCCTCATGTACCCTGTGGTGCTGTTCCATAACGATCTGCATTGCCATCATGCTTTGGTCAATCATTGTTGTGTCAGCAAAGCATATGAGGAACAGAGAACAGTAACTGTTAAAAAATGCCACTTCCTCTTCCCCTCTTTTTATGAGGATTGTAATACTGTGCTTCATGAAAAATCCCGTTCCCTTGATGTGAAATGGCCCAACTGGCATCATTTTATTGCTTCCGTCTTCAGGTGACATGATTCAAGTTAATGTTAAACTGCAGGCTTACGTGTTTGATGGGAATAGCCTTTTGTGTGTCTGATAGCCTTTGACTTGCTTTTAGTTCAGGAGCTCAGTCTAGTGCTCCAGGTGTTTAACACAATCCCTCTGTTGGTTATTTTAGATAAAGGTTGCCTTTCCAACACAGCTGGTTTTATCCCTTTTCCTTGTATTGACACTTAATGTTACCTTACCTGTCTTTACTCAGAAATTTTAGTAGCAGAATCGTATACCTTTTTAGAAAGCAAGACTGAAAATGATGCCAGAAGTGCTCATATGTTGGACTGATAATATGTACCATACATTATTAGACAGAACTGCTGTGATTTTCCCTAGGCTGGCATTTTTGTCATGAAACATTGTACTAAGTAACCAGTGGAGGTTTTGCTGTCCCATTTGCTGCAGGGAATTGCTACAGGTCTGGGAATAAAACAGAGACTGAGAGAGGTCTTGTAGGTACTGAATTTGAATGCTTATCCCCAAAGACTTAGAGATTGGAAAGATTCTGTTTTGTCATGGAAATAGGCTGTACCAATGGCGTGTCATTGTACTGGAAATGATCTTAGCATCTAGAGGATGAATTGCAAAAGTGTTGAATGCTCGTGGTTTAGTAGCTGGGGGCAGTGAACAGATCAGCTGCGTAGTGCTACATATTCTGGAAAATCAGGCTGTGACTGAGCTCTTGGCAGTCCTGCGTTTGCAATCGCTGGGTGAGCCTCTCACCCTGCTGTCTCAGGAGTACACAGATCATAGGTAAAGTACCACGTCATTTGTTGTTCCATTGCGGAGCTGTAAAACCACTTGAGGACAAGGGGTGTGAGCAGTGATGCACGCTGAGCTGCGGGGAGTGGTGTGAGACCTGGCACTGCTGCTTTCCATCCAGTGTTCTAATGTGTGCTTAGAGACAGAGTGGGGAAAACTGTTACCTGATGGTCTGGTCGTAGCTGAATCTGCCAGTGCTTTTCCCAGTTTATTTATTTAGTGTAAATGGTGACAGTGGCCACAGGTGCATTTTTGTCTTTGACATATGGAAGAGAACTACTTTAAACTTAGGACAGCAGACTTCAGAGTTGGCTGAGAGCAGGACGTGAAGTAAAGTAGATCTGGCTTGAGCACACAGGAAGATACATACACAGATGCAACGTGAGGTCAAATGAACGAAGAACAGGCATTTCCCTCTGGTTTCTAGGAGGTGTTTCTTTTTTAATACTTTTTTTTTTAACTGCTGATTTATCTGCTGTGTGAAGAGACAAGTAAGTACATGGTGTACTTCTCAGTGCACCTTCCTGACTGCTGTTGCTCTCTGACTTCTAAGCTAACATTTACAACTGGGCTTTTGTGCTATTTCACTTGGTTTTTATTTCTGGTCTTATTTAGTCACTTCTGGTGAGTGAAAGCTTCTTTGCAGAGTTCTATGTATATCTTAAATGGAGCCTTAGCGTAACTTTGTTCATCCTGAATTTTCTAGTCTGGCTTCTGAATATAGAATGAGTTGTTAAATTTTTTTGTAGTTTTTACATTGGTTCTCTACCCTCTGGGCTGATAAACAGTTTTAGTATTATTTTAGAGGAACACTGTTCTGGGTTGCTTCATGCACTCTTTCTATGTCTTTCATTCTGACAGCTGTGAAGGAGAGAGGAGTTGATGCATTTTCTCTAACAGAACTGGACTTGGGTCTCAGAATAGCTTGTGCTACAACAAAGACATATACCCTTACTGCTGTCCCTGGTCTTACAAATGTTGGGAACCTCTGCTTTTAGTTTAAGTCTCTTCAGTTGCTTTTTCTTCTGTAGCAATAATTACACTTGGCTTTCAGTTGCCATTTTCTTTTCTGCTGGGAGGAAAAAAAGTCAGAGTTTGTGGTATCTTCATCTGTGTGCGGAGTTCTGAGTATCAGCAGTGCAGCTGGTTGGTTTTGTCAGTCTCTCTCCCACAGAACAGCCAAGTGAAATGGATGGAAACAAACTGTACTTGAAAACTCAGCAAGTATTAAAAGCTTGAAACTCAACTTGAAGAACTGACTGTATTGGATAGCAACTTGTGCTGTACTTCTAAAGCTTACTTTGCTAGCAAAACAAAAAAAGTCCTGCCTCTCTTAGCCAAGTTGAGGGCTCAGATTGTGGAGGTTGGTGGCCTGGGCTGGGGGGTTGGAACTTGATGATCCTTCTAAACCAAGCCATTCTATGATTCTAATTACTGAACAGTCACATGTTTCAAGGACGCTTAAATGAGAATTATAATCTGCTTGCTAACCTTGACACTCTGTTAAAATGCTATATACAATTCTAAAGTAGGAAGTAGAAATTTTACGTTCTTACATCTTGTTTGCTGATGGAACCCCAAATGTGACTAGCTGCAGGCGTGCACATATTTAGAGGTAGATAAGTCTCTACTTTTTTGAGTGTAGGTGAATTTTGTCTTTAGGTTATTATCTTACATTCATACATTATCATTTTTTACGGAGTCATGGTGATTGGTAGGGACCTTTGTGGATTGTCAAGTCCAACCCCCTGCTGAAGCAGGCTCCCTACAGTAGGTTGCACTGGAATGTGTATAGGTGGGTTTTGAGTCTCCTCCTTTGGAGACATTCCACAGCCTCTCTGGACAGCCTGTTCCAGAGCTGTGTCTTGCTCACAGCTATGAAGATTTTCCTCGTGTTTGAAATGAAACATCCTGTGTTCCAGTTTGTGCCCACTGCCCCTTGTCCTATCTCTGGGCACCACCAAAAAGATGCTGACCCCATCCATTTGGCTCTCGCCCATTAGGTATTTATAAGCATTGTTACGATCTCCTCTCAGTCTTTGTCAGGCTGAGGATTCTCAGGTCTCTCAGCTTTCCCTCGTAAAGATGCTCCAGGCCCCTCATCATCTTTGTGGCCCCTACTTAACTTGAAAGTAGGTTGCGTTTTTATGAAAGCAGGAATTTGATAGGAAGAATGCTAAGAATCTTGTCATTTCTTCTCTTTACAGATATGAGAAATGAGTGTTGGACGCAGGAGATTAAAGCTGCTGGGAATTCTGATGATGGTAAACATTTTTATCTATGTGATTGTGGAAGTCTCAAAAAGTGGCAGCCAAGAGAAGAATGCGGAGGGCCGTGTTATTATACCACAGGACAATTTTTGGAGGAAATTTACTCCTCACAAAGCCTATTGGAACAGGCAGCAACAGAAGCTTGAACTGCTGTACAACCCAATTCTGAGTCTGCTTTCCAATATGACTGTGGAAGAGAACTTAATTTTGAACTCAAGCGTTCTCAATTCCTGCGACCCCGACCCGTGGGTAACTTCAGAGGTTAGCGACTTTGCAAGTTTGCCAGAAAGATTCAAAGACTTTCTCCTCTATTTGAGGTGTAGAAATTACTCGTTAATAGTGGATCAGCCAAACAAGTGCAAACATAAACCTTTTCTGCTGCTGGCTATTAAGTCACTTATACCACATTTTGATAGAAGGCAAGCAATTAGGGAATCCTGGGGCAAGGAAATCACATCGGGAGATATAACGGTCAAAAGAGTCTTCTTACTTGGGCAGACCCCACCAGAGGATCATTTTCCTAACCTTTCAGACATGGTAAAATTTGAGAGCGAAACTCACAAAGACATTCTCCTCTGGAACTACAGAGACACTTTCTTCAATTTAACTCTGAAAGAGGTACTGTTTCTTAAGTGGGTGAGCAGCAGCTGTGCGGACGTCCAGTTTATTTTTAAGGGTGATGACGATGTTTTTGTGAATACCCATCAGATCCTGGATTACTTGAAGAGTTTATCAAAGGACAAAGCCAAAGACTTATTTGTAGGTGATGTGATCAAAGATGCTGGACCTCATAGGGAAAAAAAATTGAAGTACTACATCCCAGAAAGTGTTTATGAAGGTTCGTATCCTCCGTATGCAGGAGGCGGTGGGTTTCTGTACTCTGGTGACCTGGCATTAAGACTGACTAATGCATCTGACCAGGTACTCCTCTATCCTATTGATGATGTTTATACTGGAATGTGCCTTCAGAAGCTTGGGCTTGCTCCGGAAAAACACAAAGGTTTCAAAACATTTGATATTGAAGAGAAACATAGAAATAACATATGTTCCTACACTAATTTAATGTTAGTGCATAGCAGAAATCCTCAAGAAATGATTAAAATTTGGACAAGCTTGCAAGATCCACACTTAAATTGCTAAAGCAATGTGCATAAATACCTTAAGTCCAAATAGCTTTCCAGGTTGGAGTCTGACTTTCTTGGTGAACCATTGAAGCTCTGTTTAATTGTTCCTTTTAGATTTTCTCAAGGAACTTTCTTCATGTACTTCTGAAAAGTGGCAGTAGTCGTACTGAGAGGATGGCACAAAGACTCGGTCCTGTTTTTTCCACTGTCCTGGTGGTCATTATGTTTCAGTAGCAATCTAAATTTTAAAGAGGACTGGAAGTAACTGACTGTCAGCTACTGATGCCTACTGCAGAGCATCTTTCATTAATCGTGATGGTAGCAGGTACATTCTTTTTCCTTGAGTAGTGTTTGTGTGTGGAGACCACTGTAAATTTGAAACTCACAAACTGGGGGAAATGCTGTTTTACTCTATAAAACACTTTTATGAAACTTTAATTATTGCTATATTTTTTAATTTATAGTTTCCAGTCTTTATGCACCCTGGACAAGGATTTTCTCCTTTACGTGTCGCCTTTTTTGCAAAGTGTGCCTGTGTCTGAAGGATTTACCCTTTTATTAGGTGTTGGCTTTTTTTTTTTTTAAACAAAAAAAGACATAATATGGTTTCAAATGGCCCATGGAAGATCTGAATGTGTAAGGGAAAGGGGGAGCAAGTTCTGTTTGTGGCTGGGCAGTAGGTAGAGTTCTGCTGCCCACCCTGAGCTTACTACACGGTAATGCTGACTTTGTTACTCGTGATATCTGTGTGAAAGCTACTCTGGTCCATCCTTGTTCTCTGCTTTGGCACTAAAAGCGATCAGGTAGCTGATTAGATAAACAAATAACCAAAATTGCACATTGCTTTTAAGAGCATGGTGTGGATCCCCTGTAAAGCGGTAGCAAGTGTAGGATTGTGCAGTTCCTAACAGGTTTGAATTTTGAAATAAAATTTGAAGTTGCATGATGTCTCATGTAGAGTTAAACATGTTCTCGAATCTCAGATTTTCTTCTGTATTTCCACATCTTGCTTATGAGAGCTATTCTAAATAGTGATTGCTTCCTTTGTATATGTAGAAGTGCCTGTCTATTTATTGTTCAGATGGAAGACCAAAACATTTTCTTAAATATATTTTGTGTAACATTTTATTTGTATAGTGTCGTCACTCAGATATTTAAATAGAGCATGATATTTTAAACCTGTGAGATGTGTAATGTTAAATAAAGCTAATTGTTATTTTTGAATTTGAAAAATAAAATGTGATTTAAATATTTCTTGCCGTGCTTCATTTCAGCTGGAATATTGACTTAATTGCACTCTACTGTATGGTGTTCAGCAACACATTTCAGGAGTTACAAGGGTTTATTCAGCAGCGTCGACACTTAGGTAGTAGACTGTCAAGAAGATGCTGTTGCAGTTGTCCTTGAATTTGGTAGGTGCTGCAATAGATGAGCACCAAGTGATAGAGAAATCCTGAGGATATGCAGGTGAGCAATACATTTGGTGATGAGTTCTAAGGAAGGATCAAAGAGTGGATTGCATAAACAAAGGGACGGGAGAAGAGAGGAAGAACTAAATGTTATGGAGTAAGATGGGGTGGAGTGCATGTGTGATACTAACCAGCTAGAGAAATGGGTGGGATTCGTGGGTTGCTGGTGTTAGTCATTACTTTACACCATTCCATAAGCATGAGGTGAAAAAAAGGCCTCTGGCGTAGGACTCAACTGAGTAAAGAAAAACAGGTTGAGTGATACTGGACAGGGGAAGTGCTGAGAGAAGGCATCAACCCAGCTTTGAAGTGATGCAAGAAAGGAAAAGGAGGAAAGAGGAGAAAGCTGACCAAGTAGCCCCACTGGCTCAGTAGGTAAAAAAATAGTGGAGGGGGAATTGGGCCAACTGCTCTTGTTTACTCCAGGTGAGGAGAAGCCAGTAATTGTCCTTGGCTGTTGAGCCTCCTCCTGTCTGCTCCCACAGAGAAACAGTTCTGGAAACAGCTGGAGATGGAGTAATGAGCAGATTGAGAACAAAGATAGGGAAATGGGCTGCAACAAGAAGGTACAATGTCTGCTATGGAGCATAATCAAGGATGTAGGGAGTTGGGAGCAGTTGGGAATGGATGATGACAAGCCTTTAAAAAGCAGAGTGTTAGAATGTTGTATCTTATACAGGATATACGTATAGGGGCTGGCAGGTTCCTGCTTTGCTGGAGCATTGGTGGTTCCTAGGTTTCTATTCCTTAGAAAGAAAAATGAGCAGTGAGTAACTTTTTGGATATATATTGGTTTTCTGTGGGGTAAATTTAGAGTTGAGGAAACTGAGCAAGAATTGATTCTTACCGATGGATTATCAAATGTAGCAATGACTTGTTTGGAATTATTTAGTGAGAAACGGTTTGGGGAATGTAGAGAGCTTTATGGTGGATTACTTCGTGTAAGGGGGAAGAAAGAGTCTGCTAAGGTGGTGTGAGGAGATTTGATTGTAATGAAAGTAACAGGAACAGTGGGCTGTGATAACTGGAGTGTGGCTCTTAGATTTAAATGAGGGCAAGGTCTTCCTGGAATCCAGCAGGAAAAATCAAGTGCTTCAGTGATTAAATGACATTGCATCAGGTTAAGCCTTCAAAATGCATTAGCTCCTTTGTATAGAGGCCTTTACTTCCCAGTCCAGTTGGGAGGAGGAAATAAGGAGCCTTGGGATAAGGAAGGTAAGTGAGGTATAATTAATACACAGATCACAGCACTGACCGTCTAGAGGAAGTTGTCTTTTTTTTTTCCCCTCTAAATACAACTTCTCTGTGGCTTGGAACAAGCATACCCTTGTGTTTGAATTTCCCCCCAGTCCCTCCCCTGCACGTCCCCATGGTGTATTTATTGTTATGTGTGGGTGATGTGCCGCACCGGACTGGATTGGAGATAAGAACATTCTTGACAATCCTTTCTGTTTCTTCAGCGTGCTGCTGAAAGCACTGCAAGCCAAACTTGAGGAGAGTTTTGGCTGCAGAATAACAGATGCAGATTAGAATTTAATGAAACTTTTGTGTTAGATAAGCAATTGAGTAAGGATTCATCGAGGATTCATGCAGGTAATCCTTTGTCTGGGACTTTGTGCTGTGGTGATGAGCAATCCAGCTTTCACCGTGTGCTGATGTGGCTTTCAGGCGGCTCCCTGAGATCTGGTGGCCTTTCCCTTCCAGCTTATTATGCCTCGTGTGCATAAGATTGTTGCTGGTTCACATCTGTTTCCTTTTCACAGGGTAATGGCAAGCCAACATAGCAAGCAAATAGGGCAGGGAGCTTCTTAATGGATTCTCTTTACAGATGGTGTGTGGAGATGGCCTGGGAAGAGGGAGGTCAGTCAGCATGAGCACAAAGCATCACTCTTGCAATTCCCTGCAGGTTCCTCCTGAAACTTTTTAAGGCTGTTGCCCAGGTCACCGTGGGATGAAGGTGAGAACAGGACTGGGAGTGCAAACTCTGAAGCAAGCTTGGTTCTGGAAGCCTCATTGTGGCCAGCAAACACCATGCTATGCAAAAAGAGACATCTGCTGGTACTTTGCTCAAGAAAGGAACAGGAATGAAGAATCATGGAGCTGGTCTTGGTGCATCAGCTTTAACTGTAGGGTCTGCTTACGACCCTGTAATGTCTGTTTACAAGAAAAATGCAATAGGTCCGTGTGACCTGAAATTTTTCTGTTCTCTGTATTTGTGTGTTGTTTTATTCTTTTTCAAATTGCCCTTCAGCCCAAGGACTTAGGTGTGTGAGCTATCTGCATATAACCAACCCAGCATCCTTCCTTGCTGCAGGGGTGTTTGGTAATGTGTAATATCTTTGCTTTCTGAAGAACTCTGGAGGGAGACTCAGAACTTCCACGTGTAAGTTTATGGCCCAGATGCTCTGATCAGGCCAGAAGTAACACGTCTGGTATATGTTACAGTTCCTTCCCGCTGAAACTAAGACAGATAAGATCACAGAGGCCTGGCAGGTGTGACTCAGTTCTGACTGTAGGTCTGTTGAGAAGTCAGTGCTTGAGCCAGCACAAAGGGAATGCCTTGAGCCCTGAAAGACAAGATTTAGCAAGATTGAGATTTCCCCAGTCTCAAATGTTGGAAGATCCCTTATCAGCCTAGGCTCCTTGCCTACCTCTGCTTGTTCAGCTAGCAACCCGTTTCACACTCCCCAGCCTCTGCTAGCCCCCTATTTAAGTGCATCCCTACCTCTTTCCATGTTGTCATTGTGTCTTTGTTCCTTCTATCCTGTATTGCTACAGCAGTTGGTAAAGTTCTCAACTCTCCAGTAAACCTCAAAGTTAACTGAGAAACAGAAACAGCTCTTCAGATTCGCTGGAATGGATGGATTTTTCCACTCTACAGTTGCATTTTTGACTTAGTATGCTGAGCAGTCTCGAGGTACTCAGTGACTCGGTGGCTTCATGTCCAGTGAAAGAGCCTGTGGGTGGGTGGGGAGATGGGACGGTGTTCTTTGGGAGTTCAGGTTTCTAAAAAAAAAAAACCCATGCTTTCCATGAAAGCCTGATTCAAACTGTTCCAAACAGTAGAGCTAAGGGGGGCAAAAAAAAAAAAAAAAAAAAAATCAGAGTTGCACATCAAGTAAGTTTTCTGATTTTTGAAGTTAGCTGTTAAAGCCAAGAGCTGCAGTTTGGCTTTGGCTGTGTTTTCGTGTCCTTTTGCTATCCCACTGGCTCAGTCTTGACAGAACTCTGCTTGTTGCTGAACCTCGTTCTTTTTGTGGACACCACAAATGGGTCCTTGCAGGTCTGCCAGCTTAATGCGTGTATGATGAACCTCTGGAGCTCTTCCATAAGACTTGTGTTCTTGGAAGGAAGTCACAAGCCAATCACTGGCACCATGAATTTGAGCTAGGACTTAAGTAATACAATGTCATTCTCCAAGTCACCTCTTTCCTGTTTTCCTACTTGCGGGATCACTCTGTTTATTAATGTTTTCATTACACTGTTTGTTGTTTTTTCCCTACACCCACCCTGTTATCCCCTAGCATTCAATGGCGTGCTGCTGTCTTAGTGCTAGGAAAGGTGTGGGATTCATTTTCTGTACCTGTAACTGCTCAGCACAATAGGGAGGTCAAGTGTCAGCTCTTTACAGAAAACAAAACTGAAAGCTCTCCTTGTGCAAAGGGGAGGTTAGAAATAGCTACTTTTAGACCAAAGTTGTATTTGAAATGGAAATGCTGTGCTTCAGTAATGCTACTGAAGAAAATAAAAGTGCGGTCACGTATCTTTTGCCTTTCTTTTTCAAAATCTTCGTCTTTGTGTTTGCATTTATTGTCCTGCATTCAAGCACGCAAACGATTGGGGGCATGGAAGGGGAGAGGCAGAAATGCCAACTGCAAGCAGTCCAACTTGCAGGTAAAAAAAACAGGGTAGGAAATAGTAGGCTGAACTGACGGAACAAATAACCCATTGCTAAAATGGGCCCATTGTTACTCACTGCCTGAAGCGTGAGGGGGTATCTTTGAAGATCTGAAACCAGAGGAGTCTGCCTGCTTTTGTTTCCTTTCACTCGTCCTGGTACGCGAGGAAACAGGCTTCTGCTTTAGATCTGCCCACTGCACAAGAAAACTGAGTGATTACAAATAATAATAATGTGAAAATCCATCACCTGGCTGATTGCTGACCATTTCTCAGGCAATAACAAACGTCAGAGAGGCCAGCGAATTATTCCATTTTTCGTAAATCCACCCTACGAGGTTTTGATCCAGTCCTGGCTGCTCGGTGAAAACATTAATGATGGTTAGATGAAGATAATGATGAATATCATGGAAGTTGAAACGCAGGCGATGCTTTAAAATACCTAGAGATTGGGTGAGTTTCAGGAGAGAAGAGCTGTGTGGTCTGGGTTTGTTCACACTCTGGTTTTCACACAGGTTCCCTACCGGAGTGGATCTGGGGGGTTTGCTCTTACTGCTCCATCTGTAGTTGCTTCTCTGCATAAATGTAACCTGGGTTGCTCTAATTTGTTTATACTCCAGCAAGGCTCATATTTGGCCAAACCGAAGCCAGGTTGGCCATCGATTCCCTCTTCAGTTTCAGGTCCTGACAGTGGTTGATAGCACATGCTTACAGATCAGAGAAAGCACTGAGAGCCTGGGGAGCCTTTCACCTTGACGTGGTGCTAAGACCGCAGTGCTTGGTGATGAGCCAACAAAGCTATCTTCAAGGAAAAAATGAGATGAATTCCTGGAACCTCTCTGCATGCTCTGGCAAAGAGGTTTGCGACATAATTACGTGCTGTGTGAAAACCCAGTATCTGGAACTCCAAGAATGAGGTGATTGTTCGTCAGCTGTCTCTTCCTGCCCTCACAGCTGAGTGGACGCAGTTGCTCACCCCCCTTCCTTATCAAAGCAGACATCTATGCCTGAAAGCCTACAGGGCTTACTTGAGCAGTAGGGACTTACTGCGTGCTCTGGGAGCTGAGGGGTGTCGTGGAGGAGCTGTCTTTGGACCTCTAATTGAGCATCTCAAATGCTTTGAAAACATTCACGTTCAGTCTTAACTTTGGAGCTAATTTCCTACTGTTTGCTGCACCAAGGCTCTATCCTTTGCTGTGTTTTCCTGGCCCAGCTCTTGAGCATTGCCTGAGCAGTGCTGTGTGCTGCAGTTGCAGCTGCCTGCTGGAAGCTGTCCCCGCTTAAGGAGAAGTGGAACACGTGCCTGTGCCTGAGCAGGATGAACTGGCACATACTCAGCATTGTAACTCTCAGATGATGTCCAGTCCCTTATCCTACTTTTTGTCCTGGAGCTGTCTGAAAAGTCCCCATTGTGTGCATGTTCAAGAGCAAGAGAGAGCACGGAGAGCAGGAGGTAGCATAGGCCTCCTGGTTCTGCTTTCACTTGGACGCTTATGAAAGTAACGTCCTTTCCCCTAGTTTATTTTTGCTTGTTTGCAGGTGGTCTGTAGTGGATTTTCCCTCTTTTATGGTGCATGTTGTACGCAGCTGGTGGTTAACATAAAGATCTGAATCATTCACTCAGGGTAATTTAGAGTGACCTAATTGCGCAGAAGTTTTGCACTGAAATTTTTAATGGTGGTTGATAATTAGAACAGTTCTTAATTCCCCACCTTTATGATTCAGCCCTTTGCCTTCCATGCCTCCAAAGAGGCAAACCAGGAGGCACGGACCACTCCTGCACCCTGACCCCGAGGCCAAAACCTGCTGCAAAACTGATGTGCAGAAACACCGGAGTGGCCTTCTTAAAAATTCCCTTCCACCTACTTCTCTTTTAATTCCCCTTTTCTTCCTTTTTATTTCTGGTCTGTTCTGGCCGTCCCAGCGTCTGGATTTTGTCTTTTATGATGATACATAGCATGGCGTGAGTCCAACCTGAGCTCTGGGGAATTTTTGTTCATGTTAAGATTTGAAAATCTTTATAAACACATCTTTGGAGGGAAAACACTCCGGTATTTACTGAAGAGGATAAAGAGGTAGAAGATCCCAGAACTCTTAGCAGCTGCATCATGTCTTCGGGTCCAGTCCATACAAGCAGATGTGAAGATGTGGTAAACAGCTTTTGTTGCTTACCGCTCAGTCAGGCCTGAAGGAAGCTGGGCAGAGGGAAGGTGACAGCAGTGGGGATGTGGCCTAACCCGGAGTCAGATGTTGAGGTCACTGTGGGCAGTGGTCAAAGTCAGTCACACACTGAAGGCGACAAGGAAAGGCACAGGGTACATCTTTGTGCCACACTAAGTCAATGGTTCATCCCTATCTTCGTTAGTATGCACGCTTTGGGTTTTCTCATCTAAAAAGAGTAAAGGAGAAGAGCAAATGCTTCAGAAATAGACCACAAGGATCCACATCAAACAGGGTTCTGTTCTGGGAACAGCTGTGTTAGGGACAGCTCTTGGATTTGGAAAGCAGTGACAGCAGAGGGGAGTGAGAGTGACTTGGAAAAGCAAGAAGTGGGCACTGTTACAGAAGCCATTAGGAGCCGAGAACAAACCAGCAAATGGGGTTTTTGCACAGCAGGCAGTGGAACTGTGGAACTGCCTGCTTGATGATCTTTGGGTGCTAAAATTTACATGGGCTCAAAGGGAAAGTCTGCAAGTACTTGAAAAAGGAACCTGCCTCAGGAGTGTGGTATGTGGGTGCCACTGAGTGGGGATCACAGCTGGCTCAGGAAGTCCCCTGGGATGCCAAGGGCTGAAGGCAGGAAAGTACTGGGGGCAAATTCCTCACGTGTTTGCCTTGTCCTCCCGTTTCCTTGGTTGTTTGCTTGTGGCCACTGTGAAGGCACAGGCAGTGAGCTTGGACCATTGGACCAACCCACTGCCTTGTTCCTGGTTGGTCATCTTGTCCGGAGCCAGCCCAGAAGTCTTTGCTCTCTTCGCACACAGAATGCCAGCAATTACTGGCAGTGTAACACGCAGAAACACCAACACTCTAACAACCGTGCAGTAGATAATTATTTCCACTGCTTTCGCAACAAGCCATTGCATGTAGGCACTGCTCATTTACTAAGACTTTGCTGTCTTCATTTGAATGAAACTCCCCAAATTATGGTCCTAAAGCTTGGGCTTTCCAAGCCAAAGAACCTCTGGGTTTCATCGTTCCAAGACATCTTGACCAAGAACAACCCAGTGGAGAAAAAGATGAAGCTGGTGGTACTTCGTGCTGGATGTGCTTCTTGCTCTCTTGTCTGCCAAATCCTCGAGGTTTATGTCAGTAATGCTTTGATTCTCGTGAAATATAGAATCATTAAGGTTGGAAAAGACCACTAAGATCATCTTAGTGATCATCTGACAGGCAACTTAGTGATCATCTGACAGGCATCTTAGTGATCATCTGACAGGCAACTGTCAGCCCACCCCCACCATGCCCACTCACCACGTCCCTCAGTGCCACATCTCCACGTTTCTTGAACATCTCCAGGGACGGTGACTCCACCTCAACACAACCTCCTTTCAGGAGAGCAATAAGGTCTCCCCTGAGCTGCCACTTCTACTGAGACCAGCCACAGGCTGGATTTAACTCAGTTCATCACCACTTTCTGAGCCCAGTCCCCCAGTCAGCAGAGTGTACCTGTCCTAGCCTCAAGCTGCCAGTTTCCCCAGGAAAATACTGTGGGAGACAGTGTCAAAGGCTTTGCTGAAGCCGAGGTAGACTACATCAACAGCCTTTCCCTCACCCACCAGGAGGGTCTTTTGGTCAAAGGAGATCAAGCTGGTCAAGCAGGACCTGCTGGCTGGGCCTGATCTCATGGCTGTCCTGCACATGCCTTGTGATTGCACAACAGAAGCAATGGCTGCACATTTGTTGCTGTTGGCAGGACTGTGCTCAGCCCCTGTGTCACAGTGCATGAGACTATTTGCCATAACTCGAGTCAGCACCGCTCTGCTCCCTTCCCATGTGCTGGCTTTGGCCCAGACAGCACCAACCGCACACTGCTTGTGGTGATGTTGTTAGCAGAAGTAAAACAGCATTCAGACCGAAGGGAGGGAAATTCCCCTCTGCCATCCAGTGCAGCCTTTTGTTGGAGGATGCTCAGGTTTGGTTAAATGCTGCTGTGCTGTTGGGGGAGCGGGAGCTCCTTGCAGTTTTCTTTCAGCCGCTGTGCAGGTGTATGCAGGAGGTGCAGCACTCCCTGTGGTCTCCCAGAGCTGGGTTCTGTGTTCTGTTGGCTTAATGGTTCTTTGCAGTTTGAATTTCTCTTCCCTTCCCTGCTCCTCATTGCCAAAACTCCCCAGACAGCCCAGGAAGCAGTAGCTCTGTTCTGTGGTTCATGGTTTTCCCAAAATCACCCAATGAGAGACACTGAAGGAGAAAGGGGTGATGTGTTCTCGATCTTCACTTTTTGTGCCATTTCTCAAACCACTTCCTGGCTGCGATGTTGCCCTCGGTTCACCCATTTCTTTGCAGCACCATTTCTTTTCAAGCACCACCAACGACCACCTGCATCCTCCTGCACCTGGAAACCGGAGCAAGTGGCTGTGCAGGGCCTGGTGCCTGTGACTCCACCAGCTCCCTGGGCAGCTGTGCCGCTGCTTCGCCGCTCTTTCTGGGAAGAAATGTTTCCTAACACCCAGCCTGAACCTTCCCTGGTGCAACTTGAGGCCATTCCCTCTCATCCTATCACTGTAACCTGGGAGAAGTGGCCAACCCTTCTTTTGGATTTGGAAAGCAGTGACGGAAGAGAGATATGAGGATGGCCTGGAAAAACATTTTCTTTTCTAGATCCGGACCGGGCTGTTTTAGGGCAGAAGAAGTAATGCAGCTAACTTTTTCTGCTGTGCTGGGAAAACCCCTGTGGTCTGTTTTTTTTTTTTTCCCTGGGTTGCCAGCACAGATGTGAGGCTGCATCTTCCCTGCCACCTCCTCATGCCCACAGAGGAGCGGCAAGTACTTATTATCAGCTCTTGGAACGTAGCTGCGGGAGAGGAAATGGCGCTCTGGTCAGCATCTCCTGCGGTGTTTCTGCTTCTACCCAGAAGAAGCCTTCTGCCTGGGGAGGATGTGGCCCGGTGAGCAATTACAGGCAGAAAAACAACCGCGGGCACGGCGCTCCCGCATGGTGCAATTAGCATTCTCTTGCCAAAACAGGGGGATGATGCAGCTCTCGAGCTGCCTGCGTCACCTTCTGGATTTCTTTCCCGTTTCAGACAGTCATTGCTGCTTGTTTTTTAGCCAAAATAGGGGTGGAGAGGAGAGGGGTGAAGGGAGCCACCACCCCTTGGACTGACATGGCCAGGGATCCTGGGCAGGTGGTACCTACCAAGGGAGGTGGTAAGGGACAGACACCGTGCTCCTGCATCAATCCCCCACGTTCTGCTATTTTTTTTTGGCCACGGTGGTGACGGGGAGTAATGTGTTGAAAAAGATATTTATGCAAATATGTATTTCTATCTGTGGGAAATCCCAGGCCCAGGTGGGGTATGGGTGGGAAAACACCTCTGAGACATGAAACGGGTAAGGGTGCGGAGGTGCCGGATTTCCGAGGCTGCTCGTTAATGGGGTGCTGGAGGCGGTGGGGTTTGCTTGGGCGCTGCTGAGCGCTGCGGGGTCTGGAGTGCTTCGTCATCAAATGGGAGCGCAGCCGGGCACATTGAGCAACACCGCCTGGCACGGGCACAGCAGTGCAGTGCTCCTCTTCCTCCTTCTCCCCCCTTCTTTTCTTCCTCCTTCTCCTTTTTTTTTTTTTCCTTGTCCTACTTCTCCCTGTTCTTTTCCTTCTCCTTCTTTTCCCTCTTCTTTTTGTCCTTCTTCCCCTCCCCTCCCCTTCCCCACCCAGTTTTTAGCCTCTTCTCTCTTCCTCCTTTTGCATTTCCGCTCTTTCCTCTTCTTTCCTTCTTCCTTCTTTTCAGTTTTACCTTCATCTTTGCCTTTTTTGTCATCTCTGTTTTTCTCAGACCACGGGGCGATGCAGGCACCGGTTTCCCTACAAGAGGCAGTGTGGGACCAGACCCCAGCCCCTGTAATGGGGGCAGGGAAGCCATTTTGGGGAAACCACCTGCAAAGCCCCCAGGAGCTCCCAGATGGCACCAGCCCAGTCTTACACACAAAGCCGTGGACCCGTGGCAGTGTTCTGCCGGCCACAGAGCCAGTGCTGCCCTGGCTGTGTGCAGAGGCGGGCACTTCCAGTGCACCTGACGTGGTTTACAGTCACCATTGGGAATCTTTACGCTGCTTTGCAGAATCACAGGGTCATAGGGATGGGAAGGGGCCTCTGGAGGTCTCCTAATCCAACCCCCAGCTAGAGCAGGTTCCCTAGAGAACAGAACATAGGCACAAACATCTGGACCCTACAGTCTATTTTACCATCTCTCCTCTCAACATCGCTGCACTGCTCCCCACATATGTGTTTTGTTTGCTTGGAAGAGAATAAAGAAGTTTTGCTGAGCTCGGTTTTTCCTTTCTCTTCATGCACCAATGCAATCACTAGGGGGAGGTAGAATTAAATTTACTCACCCAGAGCTCAGCAAAGTTATGCTGCTTTATACGTTGCAGGAGCATAGATGCAAGTAGATTTGGATGAGGATACTCGTATAGACACAGCTACCAGGCAAAGAAACCAAACCCCTGCATGTCAGGGCTCCCCAGAGATCTACGTAGCAGCACATTAACAACACACAGGTCCTTACCATGCTGCTCAGCCCCTTCAGGGCTCCTCGCCCCAGGTTAAGTCCTTATGGTGAGATGTTAGGGGCTGGTGAGCCCCCAGCTGCTGTGGGACTGAGCCCTGGGGTGGCAATGGGCAGAAAAGCTTAGAAAAAGAATGTATTTGTCACTGAACATCTGACAGCCTGTCAAGCTGTGACAACACAGAAGAAAGGATTTACTATTATTATTATTTATACTGAATTATGATTGACGTGTTAAAGGGTACGTTGTCAAAGCCATACATCAAGCAGTCTAGTTGCCTTCTCTGTGTCGCCCCTAATGACAAGCTAGGCTACTGCCGCTGGAAGAGCTGCTGGCATCTGGTAGTTTGCTCACCATCACCTGGGCTGGCTGCTTGCTGCCTTGCAGTGTGTAGGCAGGGAGAGGAGCCCTCCTTTCACTGAGTGCTGGGGGAATCACAGCATCCAGCCAAGGCTGGTTTAGATGTAATGGAAACACTCAGTTGTACACCAGGGTGCTCTCCCCCAGTCATTTGAATATATTTTTTTATTGTTTTATGGAGAGTGGGGAGGAAAAGCAAGCTGGGCTCTGCTTCAAGGTCACACCATCAACATCAGCAGTGTTTTAATTCCAGTTCCCCGCATGACATGTTTGGATGGATGGATTGATGGAAGGATGGATGGAACCTGCTCACCAAAACAGGAAGGATAGCGGGAGGCCAATGAGCACAGCTGGTCCTTGTTCTTGACAAACTAATTGTAATCAGAGGTACCTGTGCAATGCATGGGTGCATATATTGGCAAGAGGGTGGAGTACTTGCTCCACCTGGGGGAAGCTTGCTGGGTTGTTTAAGGGAGGAAGTGGTACTTTAGGAGGAATTCTGGTCTGGTTTTAATGGTGTGAGCCCCTATCATGAGGCTTTTGGTCTTTTTGGTGTTCCTACTCCTAGTGCCCTTGGTGTGGAGTCCTGCACCAGGGCTGCTGCATCCTGGCTGTAAGGCTGTGGGGGTGAGTGAAGGGAGGGTACCTTGACCACTCTGGGAGTGGTAATGCATTGGCTGTGGCCCTTATAGTATTAGCTGGGTAATGCTGCTGCTGCTGTTGGAGGTGGGGAGGGGGCAGTGCTGCTAGGAAAAATGAGGTGATGAAGGGGGTGGTGTCAGTGGTCCTTGCTTACCTCTCTCAGGCTGTGCTAGTGCAGATACTGGTGTTCAGGTCTGCAGCGAGGCTGTTTTCTTTATAGGCATACAGGTCCTGCTCAGAACGTCAGGATGCTAAAGCAGGTAAAGCTTAATTCTCACACTAATATTTCTCTGTCTGTGCTACCCCTCTCTTCCCATTCCCAGTTCTGCTGGGCACGTTAATCTCTGGTGTGGGAAGCTTGGAGCAGTCAGCTGGCTGTGGGATGGGAAGAAGGGGGATGGGGCTGGTATAGAGTGTTGGGATGGGAGGGCCCTGAGGCAGGAGATTTGACTGCAGCAAGCTGTCTTTAGGCAGCAATTAAAGCACAGTCCAAACCATAATGGCCTTTCCCTAGAGCAAACTCACTGCTGGCTTGTGGGTCTTCTAGCTTGGTGGTAGCTTTTTTGGAAAATACTGTTACTTTCCAACTGACTTAACCATGGTGGAGTGCTGATGTTTCTCACCCTGCTGAGGGGTTTCTTGGTTGGCTGAAGCCTTGAAGCAAGAAGGGGATGCCCAGCCTTCAGGCCATCTATGCAGGCATGCGAGCATCTATCCCCAGCTCCTGCTGCTCTTTGTGCTCTGCCATGCGGGCTCTGAGAGTGTGGAGCAGTTTCTGTGGGGTGTTTAAGGAGAGCAACTGCCAGCTGCTTTCTGGTTCCTGTATTGCTGGGCCATCACTGCCCTCCCTGCAGTCAGCAGTGTGTGGTGTGGTGCCAGGGCTTCTCTGGCTGCCCCAAGGTCCTGTGGAGGCATAAGTGCTGGTGGGAGGAGGTTTGGCGTGAGTTGCCAACAGGTATGTGTGGAAACGGTCCTTGTTGGAGGGGTGGCAGATTTGGGAGCATCCTGAGCTTGTGTGTGTGCTTGCACCCTTTGGCCTCCTTCCCCTGACCCCAGGGCCTGAGGCAGGCACAGCAGCGTGTTCTCCTGCTGATGGTGTCCCATGCAAATGGGAGATAGGAGTGCTTGAAGGCAATTTCTGGAAGGAAGGACTAGGCCCTGCCTGGCAGGTGGGGAAGGAGAACTTAAAGTTGTCTGTTGTCTTCCAGGGTCAGTGTTTCCTTGGATATTGGCCTATGTGCCCATGAGAAGCTGCCACAGAGTCTTGAGGGGCACATATGGGGAGTTTTCTCCTCCAGAGTACCACAGCGATTCCCCGTTCAACTTGTGGTGTAACTGGACAATCTGGGCAGGCTCCAGGAAGCATGTCGTAGTTTACATTCAAGGCTTTATCACGCAGGAGGATTGCAACAGAAATAAAGACCAAATCCTCTTTGAAGGAGTTTCTTCGCTGGTGGAAAACGATGTAGTTTATGCTTGCTGGAAGAAGGAGATGCACGTTTTTGCCACCTTTGCTCAGGCTGTGCACGTTGTGTTGCTGAAGAGGTACCTGCCAAATTGCAGAGACACCCAGTTTAAAGGCAAGTATTACATCTTCCAGCACCAGGAATGCACATCTCCCTCCAGAGGTGCTTTGATTCCTGAAACTCTCGCTCCAAAGCCATCTAAGCAAGACAGTGTTTTCCAACCTGGCTGGACAGACCACTTTGGAGGCTCTGCAACCTTGATTCCGTTGGGAAGTCCAGTAAAGCTTGTCCCATACCAAGGTGCAAGTACACAGCTGCTGGACATGCCAGCTGCCCACGTGCAGGGCTCCGAGCCACAGACAGGGCCAAGGCTCTCTCAAGAAGAGGAAGGCATAGCTGGATGTGCCCAGTGGTTGAGCTGCACCACCAGCAGAGGTGTTGCTCCAGGTTTGAGTTATACACGTGGATTTTCAAGCGTGCCTTTGGAAACGCCTTTGTTTGAAGCCTTACAGGTGGTGGAGCCTTCATTGCAGCCCACAGGCATGAGCTGGGAGAGCAGGCAGTCTGTACTGCACCCCACCCTGAGGCTGGAAGATTTGGGAAACCTCCAGTTTACCATTAAACCAACATGCACAAGTCACATGGACTTGGATGCTGATTCACAGGCTTTCTCTCCTGGCAGAGGAGGAAGCCAAGAGAGCATCGGTACCACCGTGTCCCAGGGCCTGGGATTAAGGAATGATAGAAACCATGCCCAGCTGAGCATCCCAGCTGGCAGCTCAGCAGGCAGTGATGCTGCTGGCCTTGCAAGGGGCCTGATGCCCAGCCTGAGCAGCCCCTATGATGTGATGAGTGGGGACTGCTCACAGCTGCTGCCTGAGAGCGAGCAAAGCAGTTTTGGGGCTTTTCCTGTGACTCAGCCCAGGCTGGGAACAACCAACCTCCAGCATATGGAGCTCATGGATATCTTCCCCCTGGAGAGTTCCAGGGGTGGTGTTGAGGAGAAAGTCGTGCCACGTCCCACATCACCATGGGACATCCTCCATGAGCATCCTCACTCATATGACCAGAGCCATCCTGTCCTACAGGCAGTTCCTGTGCACCCTGGGAGCCTCCCCACAAGCACCCAAGCATGCAGTTGTCCAGCTGCTGAGGAAACTCCTGCATCCTCATGGGACACAGAAAGCTGCTGTTACCAGGGTGACACTGCCACACAGACACGGTTGGTGGCATCCCCTAGGCCAACAGGTCCAGAGCTTGTTTCCATGAGCAGGATGGAAATAATCCCTGAACCAGTGTTCTCTCGCTCTGACCTAGTTCCTGTGGGCTTTGGCTCTGCCAACATTGCCCCTGAAGGACTTCTTCCCTCAGGAGAGCAGTCTATGCCCAGAGCTGTCCCCTCCCCACTGGCAGCTTTAGGTTTGGATCCTGTCAGCCTCAGGAGAAGGGCAGGCATCTCACCAGGAAGACAGGAGATGGCCTCACCATTGCCTCCTCACCATCCATTGGCAGCCCCCCAAATGGGTGCAGATGTGTCCCCTGGCCACCTTGGCCCTTGGGTGAGAGAGGATGTGCTGGAAGAGGGTGACCGCCAACGAGAAACCCCAGCTCCTGTGAGTGGTCCTTCTCCAGCCTCCATCCCAAGGCCCCATGTGGGACCTCCTCGGGCCAAGGACACCCTGAGTCATGGCTCTGGGGTGACACCAGCTCCGCTGCTACCAGGCATGGCCACTAGTGGCAAAGTGATTTCTGCCTTGCTCCCTGGGGCAGTTAAAATGCAGAAAACCATGGAAAGTCTCCAGGTGGGTGTGGGAGAGCAGAGAAATTCCTCTTTGTATGCTGCTCATTCTGATCCTTCAGCAGTCCAGCGGGGACAGACAGTGCCAAGAGGCCAGGAACTCTGGGAGGCTGCCAAAGGTCCTGTGTCCAGACGCAGGGAGATGCCAGGAGGACAGCCACAGAAGCACGCTGGTAGGTCTCAAAATATTTCTTATTTTGGTGTGAGCCGTCTTCTGAAGGTAGAACTAATTGGTCAGAGATACTCCCACCAGCAGTCCCAGCATGGCAAGCGTGGCCCTGGCTGCTGGGGAGGGGTGGACTTCCAAAAATGCGATGGTCTTGGCTAAACCTCTGCTGGGAGCAAAAGCTCACAATTCCAGCCCCCAGAAGCTGGCAGGGCAGCTGGGTCCCTGGGCTCAGCTCCAATCCCAGAGCAGAGAGTTGACTCTGGGGGTTGAAACCACAGGGATTCTGAAGCAGTAGAGGATTTGGAACAGGGTGTCTATGTCCTGGGGTATACACTGATCACTGTGTTTCCTCTCTGTTTATGATGTGCCAGAGCTGGGACTGCCCTGGGTGATGGAGTACTACCCTGTTAGGAGCTGCCACGTCATCTTTCAGGATGGGTTTGGACTGTTCTACCTCCCACTGTATGGTGACATCCAAGCCAACATCTGGTGCAACTGGACCATCTGGGCAGGCCCCCAGAAGCACATTGTCATCTACATTCAGGGGTTCCAGAGCAGTGAAGGCTGCGGTAAGAACCAGGACAAGATCATTTTCCAAGGGGTCCTCTCACGTGTGGAAACTAAGGTTGTGTATGCCTGCCACAGCCGAGATACTCTGATCTTTGCTGCACAAGCCATTGCAGTCCATGTGTTACTGTTGTCAAAAAGTGGCCCCCTAAGCAGCAAATACAAACATTTTGAAGGACGGTATTATGTATTTGGAGACTATGAAGCAGTGAGATCTTCAGGTGGTGCTGTAGCTCCCCAAGAGCCTGTCCAGGAAACCTCTAAAGGAGAGAGCTGGAGAATGGGGATAACACAAGGTTTGCTGCCCATGCTGGGAGCCTCCCTGAGCCCATCCACTCCACCTACTGCAGGCAAGATCCAGGCTGAGGTGGTAAGCTCAGAGGACAAGGGCCAACACCCTCCTGATCTTGTGGAAGGTGCTTGGCTTGGTGCTGACCTGGGTGAGCACGATGAGCTGCAGGGTGAAACAGAGATGGAAAGAAGCCTTACATATGGCGGCACTAAGGGGAGGGAACCCAGTGATGATATGTTGGAGGCTCCATCAGGAGGAGGTGCTGGGCCTGAAGCTGAGCTGCCTGCCTTGGAGGTTGCGGAGGGGGATATAGAGCTGGTGCCTGCTACAGTCAGCACAGCCTCACCCTACTCAGCTGATGTCCCTGCCTCAGAGGTGATGCCCTGGGGTGACAAAGGTGTGCCTGCTGGAGATGTGCTGTCACCAGAAGGGCATGAAAATCTCTTTGGTAAGTTGTTTTCTGGGTAATCTGGGGCTGAACTGGTGCTCGGTGCTGTTCAATACCCATTTATAGAGAAGCAGCACTCTGTAGAGGTCTTGTTTGAAGATACCACTCTTTCCTTCAGTTGGCCTCCAGTTCCTACCACATCCAAGATGGTGGAGGTGGAGTGGGGATAGGGTTGCATGTTGTTCCATGGGTATCTGTGAGATGATGCTTCTCTTAACAGAGAGAGACTGGCTCCTAATCCCAGGGCTCTGAGTTACCTGTGGAGGAGAAGCCTTTCCTCCACAACTTACACCAGAATCAGGCTGTGTATGCCCATCTTGGTGCGAAACATTGCTGGTACTCTTCTAGTGAAGTGATGCACCTAATTTGTGTTTTGCCCCTTGTCGGGAGGCAGAGATCAGCAGCCTGTCTCTCTTCCTTGCTCTGACAGATCTGGCTTCAGTTCTGGCATCTCTGGAGAACGATACAGCACTGCAGTCCCTGCACCACCCTGGAGGTAAGCAGTACAGAGACTTGAGCACATCTTAAAGCGCAGCCCTAACCTCAGTGTGCTGGCTGGTGCTGCACGTGGCTATCCTTTGCCCATCCACTTTACAAGAGAGTGGATGGCACTCCTCGCTGGTGACCATTTGGAAGGTACTTTGCCCTTATCCTGGAGAGACTTGAGTTCATGTGCTAAATTTGGCATAAATGCTGGGATGCTGGAGCTCTGCTATTGCTCGATGGCTGTTAAATACTATTTTTGTGAAGGAGTTCTATCCTTACTTAAATACATGTGCACAATGTCTCAGGACTGTCTGGTTCCTCAGCTTTGCTTTTCAGACTTAGGAGAAGAAAAACCTGCTTATGAGAAACCTGCTTATCAGCAATTAAGCAGAGTTGGGTTTGTATGGTCAAGCAAACCACAGTAATGGCTTGCAGAAAGGAATCAATACAGAAGGGGACTGATCTTTTGAACAGGAGAGAGACTGGTGAATAAATAGGCTTTAAACAACAGATCTTGGTAAGTGTATGTCAGCCTAGATTTAGCCAGCTGTTTGTGCTCATTCCAAATAGAGATAGGTGAGAGATGAGGGCTTCTAGGATATCACAAATTATGGTGGTACCTTTTAGGAAGATAACTGAGGAAGTTTGAGTGCAATTGAATGTACATTAATGCTTTGTGTACTCTGTTCAGAGATCAATTCCAGGATTCAGCACTGAGCGTTAGCTAAGATTTTTCTCTGCTTTTGTCAACAACTTGTTCTGCCTGATGCACAGCCCCTGGAAACGCTCAATGTCACTTGACAGGATTTCCTTGTGTAGCAGTTCTGCTGTCGTTGCCATCCCGGGCTAGCTCACTTCAGCCTGTTTGTGGGCTTATGCTTGCTCAGAGCTTTGTTTGTTTGTTTTGATAGATGTGCTATTCGAAGTAACGACTGAAATCAAACACAAGGACTGGGTCACTCCTGGTGGCAGTGAGCTCAGAAGGGATCTCCTAGAATCTATAAGAAGCCACGTAAGCCTGGGCATGGTCATGGGAAGGAAAGGCAAATGCTATATCCCAAAAGCTCAGCTGCTAGAGATCACGTTGTGCTCTTCATCCCCAGGATTTTCTGTTAATGTCACATGATGAGCCAGCATTTGAGTTGCTTGTGCTGGTCAAAATCCAAGGTCTAATGCTGATGCCCTGCAGGGTGCCTGCTCACAGTGGTGGTGTTTCGGTGCATAAACGCACTGCAGAAACAGATGTGACCAGCCAAGGGTTGTAACTTGCCTCTAGAAACAGGGCAGCTTGAACACCAAGTCCCGGAGGGGTTAGACTTGTGTGCTCCCAAGTCTTGCTTTCTTGGATGCAGCCTACAGTGGGCATAGAGCTCACCCTGCTGCCTGCTCCATAGAGCTGCCACTCACACTAGGTGGCACCCAGCCCACCCACTCTATCTCATCTAAATGCTTATCTGGGGTTTCTGTTGCTTTTCCTAAACTACCTTGTCTGGTTGGGGGAGCTGAGCTAAAGTTAAGCAGATAGGAGGCATTAGCAGTGTCCTAGAGAAAAGGCTCCCAGCACAGGGTTATGGGACATCTAACACGTCCTGAGTGGTCTGTGAAAGGGAAGAGCAGGATGGGAGGGAGGACTGAGAAAAGAAGTGGTTTGCTGCCATAGCTGTGCCCACCACATGTCAAATCAGCACTGGTCACTTGCCTTGCAGATCCAGCAGAACCTGAAACTCTCTGCCAACAGAGTCAATGAAATAAGGTTAAAGGAAGCCAAAAGGTATGGTTGTTGGTGTGCCACCTTCTCGATAGGCATCCCTATTACCTGTGGTACTCCTTGGATATCGGCTTCTTTCTCCTCCAGTATAGCTGTCTCTTGTCACAAATTGCCATTGCAAGAGCCCACAGCACTGTGACCATCTGCTAATGAGTGGAAGGGCTGAGGGGACTGTTGGAGCATTGCTTGGCCGTGGTGCTTTCCTCCTGCCTCACCCTGGGCTTTTCCTGCCCACAGGATGAGCAATGCCAGCCTGCTGCTCACCTTCTGGCTGCACCTGAAGCCAGATGAGAGGAATATGTCCCTGCTGCTGCGCTCCCAGCTGGGTGAGCTGCTCAGTGCTTCGGTGGGAGCAGAGAAGCTGCAACTCGTCTCACTGCTGGTGGAAGGTGGGTGCTCTGGGCTGGTAGCAGGGCCCTGTCATGCTGAGCCTGATGTGACTTGGCACCTGTTTCCCATCAGATGTGAATGAGTGCAGCTCGGGGGTCAGCCTGTGTGGGGAGGAGGCAGAGTGCTTCAATGGTGTGGGCACCTACCTGTGCCGCTGCAAGAAGGGCTACGAGGACCATTCTCCCACCAAGTCTGGCACCCTGTGCGTCCGTACTCCCCAGTCAGGTAGTGACACAGTAATGTTCTCATACTTCTGCGTGTCCCATGGTGATGGTACTGAGGAGGGTGTATGATCGTGTATGCAGAGCTAGTACAAACACCGCATATATCAGTCCCTTCTGCAGCAGCCACTGGCTCATCAGAGTGCTCCAGTTTAGCAGTTCTTGCAATGTGCAGCTTTAACTAGGATCCAAACAGCCAGGTCTTTGCTATGGTGCACTGCGTCTCGTGCCTACAAATGGCTCTGTAATTGGCACTATGGCTTCAGGAAGGGGGAAGATCTGTGTCTTTTCAAGGCAATTTCTGGATAGCTGATCTTGTAGGGAGAAAAACAAACAAAACCCAAGCACTTTGTGCTCTGGCTTCAGGAGCTTGTCAGGGTCTGTGCTCATCTGTGTGTAGGTTGGAGGCCAACGTGGTCCCTTCTGAAGCTGGGGACAGGTATCTAGGCCAGGAGGTGAGCCTTGTACTTAGAGTACAAATGGTCTTCTCCTTGTTCTGTGCAGGCTCTAAGGGAATCTACTTTCAGAGGCGAGCCTAGGTGGCCATCCGAGGGGTGACCTGCATCAGTTAACTGCATCAGGCTGAAATACTGCTGCTTGTTTAGTGCAATTAAGCACATCCCCTCCCACAAGCTCCTGAAAGCTGAATGTGAGCTTGCAGCCTAATTGCCATTTCTCATTTGTTCTCTCAGCTCCAAATTCATTAACATGTTATGCCATCAAAGCCTACACAGACTGGTTAGGTATATGTCAATGTTTTATAAATGCATATTTATCTCTGGGGTCCCTGTGTGCCTGGAGGGAAAGGGCAGTAGGTTACCCAGCCTCCATGCAAGTTCAGCAATGGCTCTGCTGGGGAATCCCCATCTCCTGTGGGCTGGCCCTTGGTCTAAACATTTCTTTGGGGTGGTGGTTTTGGAGGGGTGCTCTGCCAACCTCAACTCAGGCCCTGGCTCTTCTGACAGGGATGGGCTTCCTGCTCCGCCACGCTGACATCCTGGTGGGGGCAGCCATCACGGCCAGCCTGACGCTGCTGGTGGCTGCTGGAGCCCTGTGCAGGGCAAAATGGCGGAGACGGCATCCGGGCAGGGCCCTGGGGCCTGAGGAACCACCAGAGCAGGCTGTGGAGGAGCCACCGGTGATGGAGCTGCGGGACCTGGGGGACTGCCTGCGCCTTGACCCCTTCCAGCTGAAGCTGCGGGCCAGGCCCCCTGAGTGGCTGTGGGGGGCTCGGGCACACCCTGGCCAGGCCTACAGAGTCTTCCTGGAGCAGTCGCCCCCGCTCTAGGGCGGCCCTCGTTACCTGTGCAGTCAGTGCTGGCTGTGTAGGCTCTCCTTGTGTGTTTTATGGACCACCCCTCTCCCCCAGCCTTTCTCGCTTTTGTCACTGTTTTTTAACTGCTTGCTCTCCTTTTGGAAGCAAATGCTCTTTGTATTTTCTCCCCCTTACCCTGCTTGAGATTTGTGCAAAACTGTTAGCATGTAATAATTAAATACTTTTCTCTCTCTTTTTTTAAAGAAAATTAATGTTTCAGTGCTTAATTTGGGAAATTAAAGATTAGCCTTGCACCTGTGCTCAGGTATGTTGCTTTCCTCTGCCCATCATGCAGAGCCCTGTGGGAGCCAGGGCAAGGTTGCAGCCATATCAGCGTCCTCAGCCTCTTGCAGCCTGGTTGAGGAACACAGCAGACTTCAAGGTCCTGGAGATGCTACTGTCCTTCCTGAGGAATGGATATACCACCTTATAATGCTTATGTGAATGCTGATTGCTGAGATGCCAGCTGCAAAGAGCACCAGCCATCACTGTATCCTCCTGGCTGGCAATAAGGTGCAGCTGTATCTCCATTCCTGGGCTTGTAACTTCCTTACCTTTCTATGCCAGGGCTTTTAAAAAGTAGTTTGAATAACTTTTTTCTTACTTTTTGGAAGTGCGTGAGTGGCGTGGCGGCCATGTCCCACTGGAGGGCACTGTCGGCTACTGCAAACCCAGAGCAGGCTGCTCTGACCAGCTGAGCTGGCCCAGAGCTGGGGCTGCCAGATGTGGGACACAGCTGCAGGGGCCCTCGGTGCAGCCTGTCGGCCATCTCTTTGTAATTGTCGACCCATTTTTCTCTGAGATGTTCTGCAGATATGGAGGCTGAAGGATGCATGCTCCAGTCACAGTCTCATCCAAAAGATGGGGTGCTGGTGGGACCCCTGGCTGCAGAATGAAGTCCCCAGCCCCTGCTGATTTTGGTGCTCATTGGCGCTGCCTGGGTTTGGTTAACAACAGGCAGAGATGCAAGCAGCTCTCAAAGACGTTTTGCTTGTTGCTTCCTTAGCCATACATATGGGCAATCAGTAAACCACGTGTAGAAAACGCTCAGTGAAAGCTAAGTGTGTTGTGAATAGCAGAGAATTGAATGCTAGCGTCTCCCTGGGAGGCAGATAAGTGTGTGTAATTTTCCATCATAAAGAAGGAAACCATCAGCGTGTCTGTATTTGCACAGTGTGTGATTGTGTTCCCTGCTGAGGCCGAAGAACACAGCAGGGGCAAAAAGTAATGTTGCACTTGCTGTTGGGAAATGAACTTTCTCAGCCTCATGAGAAATTGGGCAGTAAAAGCTGGGGAAGATGAAGATCAGTCTTTCCTGCCTTCTCTGCATCCTGCAGCCTTACCTTGAGCCCCTCTCCTTGGAATACATCCTGCAACAAAGGAGGTCCCAGGCAGGATTTAGTAGAGAACATTTGCCACTATTCCCCTCTGCTAAGGAGCCCTTCAGGTTGGGTGTGCAGGTGCCTGTGCTCTTCCACCTGTGTGCTGGGGAAGCCTAGAGAGAAAACCTCCTTATCTATGGTATCATTGATGCATCTGGCACAAGAGGGTTCCTGGTTATGTTCCTTGGCATTCTTGCTCAAGAGGAGGATGTACACCCCCCCCCCCCCCCCTTTTCTCTTTTGTTGTTGCATGTATCTATGATATGGTGAATGTGAATTGTTCAAGAGAAAAATCTGATCCAGGCTGTGCTATTCCCAGCCCTGTCTCTAGTAGCTGCATGGTTAATAAGCAGTTTGCAAAGAGTTATGTTACCGCAGAGTGCAGCTGGGACTTCTGGCAGTTACATGAAATTGTCATCGTGCTCTTAATGTCTCAGTTCTGCTCCAGCTGGGATGTGTGTCCTTGGTGATACTGCGCTGCACTATAGTGGTCATAAACCGGTGGGCAGAACTGGTGCTTCCCCCTAAGCTCACAGTGGGGCAGCGTGAACCCAGGGGCATGGGGCAAGAATGAAGGCATAAGGATGGACATGTCTGTGTGCTGCAAAAGGCACCTGCTCTGCCAAAATCTTCCTCATCTGCAGTGGAGTGAATTAATAGACAATAAAACGAGGCAAAAAGTAAATCTGCTGGGTCTGTAAATCTGAATTCTTGCATTGCAGGCTGGGA
The DNA here is from genome assembly GCF_016699485.2 of Gallus gallus. Classification (NCBI taxonomy): domain Eukaryota; kingdom Metazoa; phylum Chordata; class Aves; order Galliformes; family Phasianidae; genus Gallus; species Gallus gallus. The sequence goes on from NC_052534.1 coordinate 9,291,793, forward strand.
TTGACTGGAAGCTATTCTGCTTCTGCCATCCAAAATGGATTTGTCATCTCTCTGTGCAGCACTGGGCTAGCTCACAGCCCTGGGCCGTATGAAACGACATGCTCAGTGGATTTATGGGCTGTGAGGTGCAATTTTTTTGCAGTAGGAACCATTCCCTTATGCATTATCAGTGATCTATTGCAGAGTGTGCAGAGGTTTGGGAGAGCCTGTGATTAACTTAGAAGCAGGGAGGTGTCCTGGGGGGAGCAATGGGGAATGTCAGCTGATTTTTTTCATTAAAGAGAGTCACTGAGCCCCAGTTGAACTCATTCTTCCAAAACACTTCGAGCTTTGAACAGGGGAAGGCCTCATCTGGCTGCAGAGCTCAGATGCGAATTGCAGAGCTGGGGGAGAAGACAGGGAGGCACTTCCTGATGGGGCATCCTTCACCTTATCCCCCATTATCTGCCTGACCAGGAAAGCCAGCAAAAAGAGATCCGCTTGGCCCTGCAGTGGCAGTGGCCAGCACCTCAGTGAAAGGGAGAAAAATAACAAGAAGCAATGCAATGAGCTGCTTGGTTGGATGTGCAGGCTGATCTGCGTGTGGAAAGGTTCTAGCCCCCAACACCACAGGCTTCCAGTGCACCGCCTCTGCTTGCATTGCAGAAGGCAGAAACAAAAACAAAGGGTGAAACCCAAGAGAAATGGCAATATTGCTGCTTTTCAACAACGCTGCCCATTGTGGGACTGGGAGGGTGATGGAGATGATCGGGGTTTGGGGAGGCTCCTGGATGAAAAGCTTTGGGATTGGTGTGACTTGAAGAGGAAAGAAACAACAGGCTGTGGGAGTGATAATATGCATCAAACTGCCTTCTCTCATGCTGCAGGAATGAGGGGATGGAAAGTAATCTGAAAAAGCAAACCTTAAACTCCTAACAGAAATGCTCTTTTTAAATAACGTGTAATGGGGCGCTGGAGCTCACTGGTAGCAGATGTAGCTGAGAGCAAGTTGTGTGTGCCCCAATGGGACTTAGCATGGACAGTGGACATAGGAAGCTTCCTGCTTCAGGCCACAGCTCTTGGGAATTGGAAAGAGGTTTCTTTATGTAGCAGAGCAAGCCACAGGAGGCTGGTGGGGTCAACACTGGTACCTACAGCTGGACCCATGCTAACTGGAAGCAGGAAGGTGGCCAAATTCCCCCCAAAATGGAGGGAGGATGTTGTTTTATCTGCAGGAACATTACAGCTTTGCATCTGAAGCAGATTTGGAGCTGAGAGCTGTCAATGAAGCCACCATGTGGTGTAGGCTTGTGGATGGGTGGTGATGAAGGAGGAAGGCTGCAACACGCAGCTGAGAATCACTGTGCCACAATGTGTGGTGGATGTGCTGGGCATAGATGTGTCTGCAGCAGTACTACTGCTCTACATAGGCAGTGTAGAGTAATGAGGCCTGATCAGCTGCAAAAACACAGTGCCCTTCTTCTATATAGCTAAAAACCTGTTCTCCTTTCTGCTGTGTCTTCATCAGCTAGAGATCCTCCCCACCCCACTCTGTGGCTATCACGATACAGCACATGAGAGTTTGATTTCTTCATTAGCACTGCTGCCACGTACCTGATTATTACCTGCAGGTGTGTGTGTGTGCAAGCACAGGATCTGCTGGGATGGAGTAGAGCAGCTTGCTTTGTGATGGTGAGGAGTGCTGTCTAAACAGTGAGTTTTCCTGGAAGGAGGCAGCACACACTGTGAGTTGGGACTGTTCCCGGAGCATCTTAACTTGTAAGTGATTAACTGTTAATTATTATGCTATAAATTACTTAATATATGAGTACTCTTCACAGCAACTATTGTACCCTGTGACATCTGCTGGGCTGTGTGAAATACACATAATTACTGGTGCAGAGATGGAATTATAGTTCTTCCACCAAATTCTTGCACGGCTACCGGCACTGGGTGCTGCAGGGCATGTGGGCAATGTGCACGCAGTGCCACCATGTGTCACTTTGTCCCCCCATCCAGTGGTCCTTCTGAGTTACTTCATAAGCTTCCACATAGAGTTCAGATGGAACACCTCCCCTAAAAGAACAGGCTGGAGAAGAGAAGGCTCTGGGGAGATCTGGGAGTGGCCTTTCAATATCTAAGGGGGGCTGTAAGAAGGAAAGGGACAGACTCTTCAGCAGGGCCTGCTATGACAGGACAAGGGGAAATGGTTTCAAACTAAAAGAGGGGAGGAGGATTTAGACTGGAAGTAGGAAAGTTTTTATGGTAAGGATGGTGAGGCACGGGCACAGGTTGCCCAGAGAGGTGGTGGGTGCTCTGTCCTTGGAGACACCCAGGTCAGGCTGGATCAGAGCCCCTGATGGAGCTGTGGGTGTCCCTGCTAACTGCAGGAATGTTGGACTAGATGGCCTCTAAGGGTCCCTTCCATCTCAAAAGATGTTATGATTCTCTGAAATACTGCCCTACTGATGTGGCTCTATGAGCTGAACAATCTCAGGATAACACTCTAAGCTCTTTGTAGTTAGATTAAAAAAAATCTCCCGCAAAACATCCTGGTTTTATCCCAGTTTTGTCTTTAAATACTTCTGCTTTTTAAACTTTAATAGTTAAAACCACATGGAAGAGCGCGTTCTCCCGGTAGGGTACTTGAGTTCAAAATGTTTCTCCCGTGACCTAACTTTGTTTACAGCCCTGAAGAGGGAGAGGAGGAGTCTCTTGACTGAGATCACCAAAATGTTTGTGCTGGTATGCGTGCTTTAGACCTGCCCTCGATATTATTCAAGCTAATTGCTGCTTGAATTGCTGTGGGTATTTGAGATCTAATTTTCCCTCCGGTTCTTGTTGGCCCGGCTTGCAGACATTTTCTGTGGACCTGTGTAATCCTGGGTTTGGATGTTTTCAGCTGTTTTGGGGGGATATGTAAAGCTGTAGGTTTGCTCAGAGGCAGAAGGGAAGCAGGAATGGAGAATGCAGCATGAGAACATTTGCATGCGGCTGAGTGCTTAACAAGTGCAACAGCTTAAACTTACTGAAGAGGTTTTCTAAAACACGGAGTCTAAGTGCTTCTCTTAAGGCTTGGCTGCACATCTGAAGATACGTTGCAGTACAAATGTGGTTGATAGTGTTAAGTGTAGTGGGATTTTGGTCTCAGTTTCCACACTAAAACCACGTAATTGCTGTGACAACGTGCAGTGTTATTTGAAGATGATTTTGATGTTCAACTCTTGTATGTCCCCCAGCCCTTGCCCTGCAATGGGGCTGCTGCACAGTTTGCAATGTCACAATCTCTTAGTGATCTGGAGACAACGCTAGTTTAGACTGTGGAAAAGACCTGACAGGGCTTCCAAGGTACAACCTGGGAGCATTAAAAGTGGTCAGATTGCATTTTTTGAATGTGGTACTTGAAGCTTTTTAGAAATTAAAGGTGCCAGCCTCCCACCTACATCGTGACAAACTAGAAAGTTGTGAAAAGGGCTTTTTGTTTAGTTTGCTACATGATGCGCTGCTTAAAGGCCGGGTCTATGTGCTCTTGATTTCTGCCAGCTGTAGAGGAGGGGAAAAAATAATCCCTTTCCTATCCTAACCAGCTGATGGTATGCTAAGTTACACCCACACACTCTGCCTCTCCCCATTGACTGGTCTGGATGCGGGCTGCTTTCCATTTTCAGAGGAATAAAGAAGCCTGGGATAGTGGTTTCAGGTGACCTAGGAAGACTCAGCAGCAATAAAACCATGTCCACTGGACCTCTGAGTGCTTGTTCTCCTGCCACAGCTTCTTGATGCACTGTAAGGGATCAGGAAGCTATCAGCAAAGATGATGAGCCCCAGATCGTACAACAGGGATTTCTTACATAGCTAGCAAGAGAAAATGCTGGCCCACCCCTCTGCTGGCAGAAAACAGGACTGAAGGTATTTCCAACAATTGTTTTTCCTCTGAACGGTTCCAGGCAACAGCATCCATGTAACACTACACTGCTGACAGTGAAGCCAATGCTTCGATTTTCTTTAGCTTTCAAAGCATACTGATGCAGCAGAGGAGAAAATGAGACCATAAGAATTGCTCAGAATACAGCTTTGAAAAGCACAGTTCACATGTTTAGCACATCAAAACCCCGGAGAACTGAGAGCAGGAGCAACCTAGATGTTAGGTGGCCTGTGGGTATTAATGATATATATTAAATGGGTGCTAACCAACAGTGCTGTCACTGCAAAGCTGTGTGTTTTGGCATATGCACCCAAGCTGAGGCACCAAACCAGCTGTATGTGACTGTTCTGCAGATGAACGGCATAGGGTTTTCTGTAGGGCTGAACCACATATGCCTGGAAAAGTGCCTAATTCCCATATGAGCATGGGAAATGCTGTATCGTGATTTTTTTTTCATGTGGGATGGTGATCTGATGGCATACGATGGGAACTGTGGCATGTGGCAAGCAGGGCTGGCCTGAAAGTGTTCCAGTGTTTGGACAAGAATGGCCTATGAGCCTTCAGACCCGCAGTGACACTTATTTACCAGCTCAGGAACAAAGTGTCTCCAAATGCTGTGCAATTTCTCTAAACTTACTGACCCTCTAACACCGACGAAGAGGAAATTATTTGTTATCTAATCATTTATTTAGGCAGGTGAGGGGCAGAACTTTTACCTGACTGAGATGTTCGAAGGAGGTTTGGCCTTTCTGCTCTGGTCATGATGTTCAGCTGTAAACCTGGCAGTCGCAGTCCCACTGGCGGCTGGGAGAAATACACCTGACTTCTCACTCAGGTGGGATGATGCACCTCCTCAGCTGCATGTGCTTGCTCTGGTTTTGCACTCATTTTGCAGCAGTAGCATGAAAGTAAGTTTGATGTAGAGGTCCTGCTCCAGCTCCTGTCACAGCTGGTGACTGCACAGGGCTAGAATATTGGCAACTGGCTGCAAGCCAGCGTTAAAACATTCAAGCTGCTGGCTGCCTGATTAACTGCCAGCAATACAGCCTCAGCAGCCTACAACAGTGGCAGCTGGCCATACGGTGAAATTAAAAACACAAACAAACCCTTCCCTGGATCCCCACCGGAGTCCATCTTTTTGTCAGAGTTTTAATACCAGTTAATATTCCTACTGACAGGGCAACAGCATCAGTGTTTGCACATGTGCCAAGGGCAGCAGAGGAGCCCCTCCGGTCCCAAAGCTGCCCTGTGCTGGCGAGTGGCTTTGGGATGGGAGCAATGAGCACTCGGCAAGGCGGGTGGGAACTTGCTGCCTAAAGAGCAAGTAGGAGCTGTCCTGCTGCTCTCTTGCCTTTCTGAACCAGCATCAGTCCTTTAGCAACGTACAATTAAAAGCTATACTGAGAAACATGGACATGGCCAAGCATGTTGCAGGTAATGTTTAGGACAAAATTATCCAGAACATTCTAAACAATCCCTTGCAGACTATTCCTCACTTATCGTTATTTCTCAAACTCCCCTTTATAGCTGTGTATTTCATGCTTAGTGTTTCTGAAAAAAAAAAAGTATATCAATATTCAATAACAAAGTAATCCACAGCTCTTCTTTATTTCATTCTTCAGTATCCTAGAATGATCTTAATGCAATAACTGAGCTTTTATTGTGTCACATTTCATCATTGCTGACTGCAGCCAGCCTGGCTCATCCTTTTGCTGTTGCCTTATCAGTATTTTCATAATAAGCTGTTTTCCATTCTACTTTGATGGTTTTTAGGACTTTTTATTTCCCCCTCATTCCCTAGTTGTAGGAAACTTGCAGCTCCACTCTGTGCGTGCTCAGTCTTACAGGTGATCGCACACAAGGACAGGTAGGTAGTTAATGTTGAGTTGAGAGCCTCTGCATAGGTATCAAGGGACAAGCAAATAAAGTGGATGGCACTGTGGGAGTCTGCTATAGGCCACCCAGCCAGGATGACAGCACCAACAAATGATTCTGTAAGGAAGTAAGGGATGTCTCTAGATTGGCTGCTGTTGTTCTTATGGGTGACTTCAACCTGCTCTCCTGGGGCATAAATTACAGCTGATTCTTTTCTCCTAAGAAAGATTGCCCGAAAGTATAGTTATTAATTGTCAGCTCCTGCCACACACCCAGGAGCAGGGAGTCAAGACAATCATGATGATGTTGCTTCTTTGATTATTTAATAATTCCTATTACTAGATAAGTTCATGTGCATATGTAGTGGGAAGTGCTCATTTCCTTTCTTTTATTCTTACTACAATTCTGTGTATCTTGTGTAGAGATGGAGAGAATTTTTTTCTGTTTGGAGATTATACACATGTATGTTTTCGGGCACAGGGAAATGGCACTTCAATGGCTACTAGAATGAGACCTCTTATTTCTTTTGGTGTGATTAGTTTAAAAAAAAACCTTGAAATCCGTGGGCAGAGTTGCCATCCACTAGATCAGGTACCTGATCAGGTTGCTCTGGATCCTATCCAACCTGGCCTTGAATGTCTACAGGGATGGGCCATCCACAGCTTCCATGGGCAGCTTGTGCTAGTGCCCCACCACCTTCCAAATTTCATCCTAATATCTAATCTAAATCTCCAATCTTTTAGTTTAAAATCATTCCCTCTTGTCCTGTTGCTATCAGGCCACGTAAAAACTCATTTTCCCTCCTCCTTCTTATAAGCTCCCCTCTAGTACTGGAAGGCCACTGGAAGTCTCTCCAGAGCCTTCTCCCCTCCAGGCTGAGCCTAGAGGAGGTTCTCTTGCATTCTGATCATTATCTTGGCCTTCCTCTGGACCCTCTCCAACAGCTCCACGACTTCCTTGTGCTGGGGGCTCCAGACCTGGACACAGTACTCCAGATGGGGCCTCACAAAGGCAGAGCAGAGGGGCACAGTTCCCTCCCTTGCCCTGTTGCCACCCCTCTGCTCATGCAGCCCAGGATACTGTTGTCCTTTCAGGCTGCAAGTTCATGTTGCTGGCTTATGTACAGCTTTTCATCCACCAGATCTCTCAAGTCCTTCTCCACAGGACTTCTCTCAATGAATTCTTCTCCTAGTCTGTATGCATCTGGGATAGTCTTGACTTTGTATGTGGCCTTGTTGAATCTCACTAGGTTCGCATGGGCCCACTTTTCCAACTTGTCCAGGTCCCTCTGGATGGCATCCCTTCCTTCTCTTCTATCAATTGCACCACTAAGCTTGGTGTCATTATTAAACCGACTCAAACCCACTGTCTATGTCTTTGATAAAGACACCAGATTGAGAAATTAAAGAGCACCAGTCCCAAGACTCACCCCTGGGGAACATGACTCATGACTCATCTTCACTTGGATATAGAGCTGTTGACCACAACCCTCTGGTTGTGACCATCCAACCAATTCCTCTTAAACTGAATAGTGTACCTTCAAAGCCATATTTTTTTTTCAGTTTAGAGACAAGAAATCATTGCCAGGTGTCAAAATTGAGTAATGGTTCTTTTAGGTGTGACACACCAACTTAGTATGCTTACTCCCATCACATGCCCTTCAACGTGGCAGATGAGAGTGGTTCACCAGGATAATCCTGTTGCCCACTCTTCAAACAGGAGATGGACCACATTGTCAGTCCAGAATGATCCATATCAGTCACAAGCTGGAGTTTCCTCTATAAACAACTGGGTACCAGTAGTTGCGTGGAAAAGGATGGGCCGTTGAAGACTTTCTCTGTGTGAAGTTATATGAAATAAATTCCCCTAGTATTTGCAGTATGAGTGACTGGGTATGAATATATTCAACGTTCTTCTCACCTTAATGAATTCAGCTTAGGGCGTGGTTTGAATAAACTGAGACACGGTAATTAAACAGAATTCAAACTTTCTTGCTTGCATTTTTGACTCGGAAATGGCATGGCTGTACAAATGTGAATAGAGAAGGGTTTTTTCTATCCCTTAAAGAAGAACAGTGGCTTCTTTCATAGACTGCAGGAATTCCTTCCCTAGCACTGGATGTTCAAGGGAAGTCACTGATATTTCCTCAATCCACCTGGGAAGCCATAGGTTTTAGCATGGTCATTTTTGTAGCTGTCTGCCAGATTTGTTCTGCTTTTCTTTATGGTTTCCCTGTTGTGCTTGTGTTTCTTGGCTAGTATATGCTTCCCAAACATGGTATTTCTATTACTTTCACATCTTGGATCATCTGAAGTAGAAGGTGTTTTTCATAACAAGTATAAGTTGTATTTATTCAGTGAACATGGATTTGTGTCCTGTAAGTCCGTGCTTAGCTTGTGAAATAATGTTTCCCCTGAACCCTGTAAGATTTCAAGACAGAAACTCAGCACAGTTGTTTCCCTTTAATAAATTCTCTACTCTTTCAGAGGCATCTGTCATCAGCATATTCATCTTCCCCAGTGTTACGCTTCTTGAACCTATTTATTGGTAGTTTTTTTTTTCTTGGCCTTATCAGTTGACTTTTATATACTGATTTACCTGCCTCCTATAGAAGATCTCTTTCTTATCTTTGCTTTATCTGCCATCTGATCTTTGTCCTAGAGAAGCAAAATTTGTTTTTCAAAATAAATGTTGTCTGAAGCCTTACCTAGCTATCAAATATTACTATTGTCTATCTTAACAGACTGAGTAATAGTGCTGATTCTACCAGTTTCATTCACTGTTTAAATTTAGATTAAAGCTAACTCCATTCTAGTTCATAAGAGACAATGGCAAGAGGGAAACGTATGATTAGAGTGAATTATAGAAAGGTCATTGCTGCACCCTTTCTTCTATAAACTGTCTGGTTCTATCAAATCTGTCCCTTATCTCAGGTCTGCCTTATCAGATCTGCCTAAGCAAGGTACACAAGTGAAGCTTCTTCCAAATTTAATTTCCCTTTCTCAGAAGTCCAGCCTACTATTTAAAAAAAAAATAACAATCCTTTTACAATGTTCATTTCTGACAAGGAATACATGCTGACTCTCAGCAACGATGCCCTTGAATAAAAATGATCCATCTTCAAATTGATCAGCAACCTAAAAATAGAGTTTTAAGGCAATATGCCGGTACTTCATCTTCAGTTAAAGGAAGTATGGCGGTACAAATTCCCTTTCAAATTGTCTGTTGACCTTTCCTAACAGTAAACTTTCTGAAGTAATATAAATGCAGGGTTTAGTTCTTCACAGATTTGTGCCATTCAAAGATCTTGCTTGTGAAGAGGAACATACTGATAGTTACTTAGATTATTAAAAAAACAACAGTGGTTCTCTGCGCAAATTGCAATGTGACAAAAAGGTGCTACCGTACAGTTTACTTTCAAAACTGTCTAGATGCTATTCAGCTTTATGATGAACTTACGCTGCAGTTTCCAATGTTCTTAAGCTTCCTCCCTTCTGTGGAGGAGAAAAAAACACTGAAAACCTTCGCTTCCCAACAACCTGCTTTGCTGCATTTCAAATCCTCACATTCTACTCATGAATGCTTTGCACTACGAGACAGACACGTGCTTCCTATTATGGGCTAACGTACCTGCTCATAGTTACCCAAGTAACCTAAAGAAGACTATTTATGAAAGACTCTTAGACTTCTTGCAACACCCCTAGGAAGTTCTCCTGTACTCGTTGCTGCTTCCAATTTGTTCTGGCAACTATTTCCAATCTTCTCAAAGCTTTTTTATTTTTCTTTAAGACATAAATGCTATTATTGTTTCTGTGTTCCTGATGCGTAGTTTCACTTCTGATTTATACTTAGTGTGCAAGCAACTTCTTTAGAAGTTTTCTTTTTCTTCTCCACCTCATGTGTGTCACTGTTTTTCAATATGCTTATTGAAAGTTTCTGAAACTTGCTTTTTTCATGTCTGAAATCTGGCTGTGCTACAAGTAACTAGTATATTTTCTGCTTATATTAAGACTCACCAGTCCCTGTGAAATTTAGCACCTGAAGGGAAAGTTTCATTGCAAGTCTTCATTCACTGCTTTGTCCTCCTGAGTGCTACTGTAATTTTCTTCTCCTGCCTCTAGCTAGTGGGAGTGGGAAATTCATGGACAAATTGCAGCTGTAGATTCAGAATGTGAGTTTTAAGGTAGTGGCAGGCTGGCTTCATAATTGAATGTTTATGCTGGTAATGGAATTTAAAAAAAGACTACCAGGTCTGCTATGACACCTGAGTAGTGACAGTGCAGAGGTCTTGGATTTATCAAGTATGTTGTTGAAGTTTTATGTCCTGGACTGGTTTGTACTTTCAGCATTTCCAGGCAAATCTAACGGTTGGTCTGAATGCTGTTATCTGCATCAGCACATCAATATTCTGTTTCTCTCTCCAGCATAGGGGTGTGTATCCATTTATCTTTGGCTTCTGGTAATCATCTTGCATGGCAATTGATCTTCCAAGCCCATGGTTTCCTTATCACTATGAGGAAGGATTTTGAATCACGCCTTGCAGCCTTAGCCCTGGAGACCAGTTCCTTGTTGTCAATATTAGTACACGGCTGAATTTTTTTCAGCCCTATCATGTTGTATGTGATGTATTTGGTGTCAAAAGCCTTCACACTCATTATACTCTTATCTTAGAATAAATTTAAACTTTTTAAGATGATACCAGAGAAAAAAATAGAATGTGGCATTCTCTAGTGCAGGCAAGAGATTCGACTACTATAGGTGTATCACTCTGTCTCTTCAGATCTTAGTTTACTGCACCCAGGTGCACATAAGGAAAAGATGCTGCTTTCTTTGAATCTGTATGTTCTCTTCAACAAACTACTGGAAGGCATTGAAAACCAGCAGTGCTAAACTTTGCCGTTGTGCTGTTAATCTGTATTTCTGTGACATCCAGATATTCTTACTGGTAGAGCTGAGCTCCTTGGAGGTCTGCACTCTATCCTCCACAGAGAAAGGCAGTCTCTGGAGTCAGTCCCATTGTATTGGGTTAGGAGGAGACTGTATGTCTACAGAACACTAAGACATTTGAGTTACACTCTACAGTTATTGGGGAAAATAAGCTCCAAGATTTATGATGCTTCTGTTTGGGCTGTTAGGACCTATTATGTTGCTATCTGTCACTGTAATGGATCCTCCAAGTTTCTCCTATGCCTCATCAGTCCTGGCCTCGGTACTCTGCAGCAATGTAACTGATATGAAAATACGCACAATATTCCCACTGCATCGGTTTAGAATGTCTTTACAAGGAGTTTCTAATGCTCTTTTTCTGCACAACAGCCAATTCTGCTGTTGGTAGAAGCATTTTGTTTAAAAACAAAGGGGTATGTGCCTTGATAGTATATGGTCTACAATAACAAAACAAGAAAAGGAAATTCAATAGAATGAGTTGTACATTCACTCATGCATTGAAACAAAGAGTTCCAATACAAAACAAAGCGAAACACTTTCTTTTTTCACTAGAGGTTCTATGAGCTTTAACTATACAACAGCTTTAAGTATACTCTGCCTTTTTCACATCAGGCTTCTTTACCTTTCTTCAAGCAGTCCGGATGTTTGTGCCAGCTCTGAAAATTGCTTACTTTTGCCCTATTGAAAACTCTAAGGATTCAGATGAAAAATGTATTTTATTTTATCCCTCCTTGACAGAAAAAAAATCGAGCATTAAGCGATTACTGAAACTGAAGAAGATAGTCCAGACATTAATACAAACAGAAATGAGAGAACTGTGGCATATGTAGTGGCCTGTAAGAAACAGTCAGTGACATAAACCAGTTTTTTTATGTCTATAATTTTGCTACATCTGACTTATCGAATCTTCTGTCTGAGAAAATTGCACCATTAATTATGAATGGCTTGATAGTTAAAACTCCTAAGTTTAGCTATCTAAGCAAAGCCAAAGAGGAGAAGTGCAGGAGTCCTGAGCAACACAATACTTTCAAAACTCCACCCTAGTTCATTAGTAAGGAATTCCTAGTGCTGGAATTATCTGGAAAACCACCTCAAGCTGCAGTCTCTCATCACTGGCACCCCTGCTGTTCTTTCTAGGCCTCAAGATTCTTTCTTGTTTTTGCTTAACTAAATATCTACAGCATCTGGAAGAATAGACAAAAAATTGATGTAAATACAAACATATGAAAAGGATTTATTGTGAACAAAATATGTCTGTGCAAACACTTAGGAAAATAGACTTCTGTTCTTTAGAAAGGGCACATGACTTTTTAGGATATAAAACCACCAAGCCTACCCTGTAGGTACTTTACCCAGTAACAGTGTGCAAATGAATTGGTCCACTCAGCAACTTAAGTCACTGGCTTTGATTTTTCTTGCAGAGTGGAGCTCAACTCTGAGGTTTAATGTTGGCACTTGCAATCTATTTCTTAATGTCTCTGAAGTAGAAATTGAGATAATGACCCAACAAAATGGAACAGAGCTGTAGCATCATAAGGCCTGCCTCTGCTAGCGTCTCAGGCCCTAAGTGCTTGATCCCCAGCCTGAACTTGTTGTATGAAGCTCCTCAGCATGGACCCATACTAGCCATGGGAAGTACATTCTCTTCTTTACTTGGGCCATAAAGATGACGCACGGGGTGTTCCTCTAGCCTGTCAAATTCATTAAGGTGGAAGTGAGTTGCCAGTTTGTTTACCATTCTTTTCAGGGTGACAAAGGCTGCAATAACTTGGAAGACGAGGAAGAGGGCAAAGATGATATTAACTGATCTTTCCAAGGGCTGAATGTTCAGACCTTCATTAAATAGCAAGAAGAGAATTACAGGTAACTGCAGAAGGAGAGTCAGGAGCCAAAACCCAGCCAGCTCAGGCACCTGTAACAGGGAGACATCATCTAAAAATTGACAGTTAGAGATGGGGGGGGGGGGAAGTGAACTAAAGCTTATAGAGAAAACCATTTTTTTAAATAAATCTTCCAAAAGCCAGGACATAGTGTGAAATGGCAAAATGAGATGGTTTAATGTTTCCATATGATGTGTTTTTAACAGAAATTATATCTTAAAAAGAAAAAAAAAAAGTTTTAAGGAGTGAGAGTGGTCACCTCTGAGGGAGAAATCCACAAAAGTTAATGGAAGCTGATGCCAAGGTAATAGAAGGTAAACACTATCATTCAGAAATAACCATCTAATCAATACCAATCTCTCAGATGAACTGGTGGACTGCTTTATTTATGCTTAATTGTAAAAAGCTCTCCTCCACAAATTAAAATGTACATACGGTAACATACCTTCTCCTGCAGGTTGCCCATGTATCCCAGGTAGAGTCGAATGACCTCTATTAGAGAAGTCAGGATCATGACTGTGACCAGGATGAATTTGTAGTAATCTGACAAGACTGGATACTAGAGGGAAGAAAAGTGTAAAAGCTTCTGCCATGCTTCTTCATAACATGCACTCTGAGGTGAAATGAACGCACTGTATGCTACTATAAGTTGACACTGCTATATCAGCTTTCAAATACTCTTGAGACTCCAGCTTCAAGGATTCCCCAAATAAATGTACTAAATTCTAGCTCCAGTGAGCTCTATCTCTGAAAGGGGGTGGGGGGGGGAGGGGGGTTAATAAGAAAATTTACACTTACAATTCATTATTTTCCTTCAAGACTCACCTTTAGCTGAAGCATAAAAACTGTGCTGAGCCACCAAAATGGGAAAAAGTAAACGTTGAAATAGAGGGACATCTGTAGTGGTAAACTGGAAAGTATTTCATTATCTGTAGATAAAGAGAAGTCTTTATCACGCCTAGTTTGTTCCATACCTTCCTTTGGTAACTGACAGAAAGTTTGTGCTCCTTCTTAGCTTCAAGCAGGGCATTAACACTTCTTAGTCAAATTAAATGTTAAAAACGTTTTTTTTTTCTATCCTATCTTAGGCTATATTATTTCCTACCATCTAATACAACTTCCAGTTCACATGATACAGAATTTTTATCACGTAGTCATAAATTCAAGTTGAGTGTCTGACTGTGGAGTAAGCGATAAAATACCAGATAGTCAATAACCTGACTGATAGGCTTAGCTCAAATGCTGCTGTATACTGATACTGCAGAAATAGGAAGTACTAATTTTATTGCTGCTCTTAAGAGGATGGTCAGAGTTTAGATAACTACAGATTGGATTATCTTCATTTTGTAGATGACTTTCCTGAGCAGGGACTTACTACTACATTCTACGTTTGTAATGCCCATTCTTGTTTTCTGAGTCTTTAAATAAATACAGATAGAAGTAGCATTGCAAGAAACCTGTAATTGTTTTAGATCTTGATTAAAGAATTTCAAATATGTGTCAAGCTAAAACTCATCCTTTAAAGAATGATTAGAACAAAATGTGTTGATGCAATGAAGAAAACAGCAAGCAGAATTTAAAGCCTGCAGACTTCAGTGTATAGAATTTAATCATAGTTTTAAAAGATCAAACTGAAAACAAGGAAAAATTTTAAAGGGCATTCCAATTGAATGGCTCATTTTTAATTTCATTTTTAATGAACCATTTATTGCCATGTTAACTAGTAAGTTTGTATTACAACAAAATTACTTCAATTACCAACAGACCTACTTCTTAGGTTTTCCTCAAGTGAAGAGTGTAGATATATCTTCACTTGGTACCATCTAAACATGTTTAGAAAATATTCATTGTGACCTGCTTTGTATTCAAGTCTTATTCCCTTGTCTGTCACGATGATGATACTCAATAGGAACTTAGTCCAATAGCCACATGTTTTTCCCTCCAGACTCAGAACCACCCCTCTTCTGACACTGTTGTCTCTTTCTGTATCTTCTGGCTATTTCCATACCTGGTTTTGTTCCATCTCAGTCTGGCATTCCTGTTTCCAGTTCAGCCACATGCAGCCTGGTACAATCTGTTCCAGAAGTCTTTATGCCAGATGCAGGAGTATTTATTCAGGGTAAGCCACTAAACTAGATGGGAGGGGAGGAGTATTTGGGAATAGAACTGGGACAGACCTTAAGGACAGGGTGTGAGGGGCAGGAATTGATTAAACTGAAATAGAAAGTGCAAGAAAACGAGTATCTATTTTTAATAATCCCATTTTTAAGCATCAGCACTTTACTACATCTACAAAGGAATGAAAATCTATAGGTACTTCAAAAACAATTTCACTGTCTATCTGATTGTGTTTCAGCTCCCCTAACAAATCAGTCTGTGGATTTATGAGGACACTCAGTTAATTTTAAAAGATGTTGGACCAGGCTCTGAGCAACCTGATCAAGCTGTTTGTTGTAGGAGAGTTGGGCTAGACAACCTATAAAGGTCCCTTCCAACTCCAAGGATTCTATGATTCTGTTTTCATCTTTAAAACAAACAATCAAAAAACAAAACAAACAAAAAAACCAAGACCATCCAATTACAGGTAACACTGTTTCTTTTCTGTATGTAATATGTATTGGATGAAATTGCAATGCTTTGTAGCCATATTTAAAAAGAGAGAAGCCAAGAGTTCTAATTTAAATTGTGATGATGAAAATACTGAGGTACATGAACAGTTGAATTGACCCAGCATTGGTATTTTTGATTTCTGCTCAAGTTTTAAAATTGTGTTTTGAATGAATGCATAGGAATACAAGCAAATTATAATTCATCTTTTATCCCTAAGTTGAACTTGTGCTTATTTTCTAGAATAGCAAAAATACAGGGAAATGCCAGACTATATTGCACTGGCACATTCGATGCAACTCCCTAAAGTACATGTGTGTGAACTTTAGACTTGAAAGCCTGATCTCAAAGAAATTCATGATACATTTGCCATTGCTTTCAGTAATCTGGGGCTTCTCATAAGAACTTTCACAAAAGAAAACTGAAATGACTGAAAGAGAAGCCGTTCTGGGAGCTGAGAGAATGTTTCGGTCTTCTTTGATACATGAAATGAGGAACTGATATGTATGCTAGTAGTGTAGCTACGCTGGCATAACTACATAAAGTTAATGAGTGCTCCTGTCTTGAAATGACTTTAATCACCTTGGAATGGATTTATCAGTTGAAATTCATGTTAACCTCCATGAACATGACCTGCCTATGCAGACAGTTTATTTCCATGGCTCCCATCACTGCAAAGGAATAAAACTGCGGGCTGTTAGCAGGTTTCCCTGACAATAGGACAAAGGAAAAGCTCTCATTCCTTATGGATATTGATTATGTCCTCAGGGATGGTCCTTACAGACTTGGAAGAGAGAGGAGAAAGCTGGTACGTTGCAGTTTGAGTTTCTGCTAGCTAACTCCAGCTTATGGGTACACCTCTTCACTCATGGTGGTCTGTCCTCTCTGAGGGCTGCTGAGCTCAAAGCAGCGGCTTAGTTGTTCTATTTGCTCTCGGTGCTCTCTAAAACCACGTATGCTTTCCGTTCTGGTGGTCTAGCAGCCTGGTGCGTGACTAGCAACGGACTTTACCTGTAACGCTTTGTGCAAACGGACACGCTTTTAAACCACAGCGCGCCCCGCCCTAACGGCCGCCAGGTGACCGTTGGCGCCGCCATCTTGATTCCTGGAAGGGCTCCGCTCCCCCGCCCCGGCTGCCCCAGCCGCCATTTTTATTGCTGGCAGGCGGCCGCGCTTACCTGCGCGCTCGCTGGGGTACTGCGGGCCGGCGCGGCGGCTGTCTGTGAAAATGGTGCGGCTGAAGGAGCCCAGTCGGCGCCGCAGAGGCTCGGGCAGCGACATGCCGCGGGCCGCTGTCGGCCTGGAGACGGGGCGGGGGCGCGCAGGCGCGGTGGAAGACGTGGAGCTCCGCCAGAGGTGCCGGGGCGAAGCGCAGTGCGGGGCTGATTCCTTCTGGGAAGGAGGGATGCGTGCAGGAAATTGCGCTCCGCACCGCCAGAATGAAGGAGCAGCTCGTGCCCTGCACTACAAGGAGTGATAACAGCAGTGGTTTCACTGCGCCTAATGTGACACGTCAGTTCCCATCTCCCAAATCCCCCCCATTTCCTCTCTCCTTTCCCAAAATCGCATTTTGCTACTTTCCCGGGTGATCATTCTCCAGTATGACTTTCCAAACTCAATTACCTCTGAATAATTTAAAGCCTAGTTTAAATTTAATTTCTTTCTATCCCACTGGGAAAACTGCAGAAAGAGACGGCCGATAAAGCTCGAGTTCTGAGAAATCCATTTGGCTTATGGGCAGGCGGACGGGTGCTGTGTGACTGCAGACATTTTTCATACAGTTCTGCAAGCAGATGTGGCAGCAGGAATCGGCACCAAGCCTTCCCCCCCCAAATACAAACCAACCAACCAACCGCAAAACCCAAGCAAACCAACCTGAAGACCTTCAGAAGAGATGAGGAGGAAGGGATTTTCAAATGGCAAGAGATTGGAAGGGAGAAGGTATTATAGATACCTCTTAATTTCAAGGGGTGCTGTGCATGTCCCCTTATAGGCGGGGAAGGCAACAAGCTTTACTGCGTGAGTGCTCTTAATAAGATAAATCTTAAGGTGCGGCTGAGGCTTATTCCTATTTCGTAGGTTAAACAGGTGAGGTTTAATCCTGAGAAATGTTCTTTGCGGTTTCTGTTGCAACCCACAGGAAAGGGTACATCATTCAGCAGAGGTCCTGGAGCCAAGGAGGCAGGTCATTCAGTGATAAATATTCCTTACAAGAATCAAAACATAAGATAAAGGAGATGAGGTGCCTTTTGTTATACAGGATTAGTCTGTGGAGCAGTGAGCACAGCTCAGCGATGCTATGAGAGCTAGCAGTGAACTGGGTGGGTCAGGCAAGGCAAGTAACGAACAAATATGAACAAATGATTTAGTGAAAGCATCATGTCTGAATGTATGTCCAGCTTTTTGGACCTGACTTTCTCTAACTTTGCAGCCTGTCTTGTTGTAGGCATAGTGATGGCAGCGCTTGCAATAGTTAGTCTGCTTTCAGGGGGAGTAGAGGAATATAAGCTGCACAGGGATATGTGTAGTTGTGTTCTGGCTGGAGTGGACCCCAGAGCTCTGAGCTGTGAGGGCACTGGAGGTATGCCACAGTTTCAATGATAAAAACCTGGGAGTGGATGCCGGCTAATTAGCTAACTAGCTGGTAAATAATTGAAGAGCTTAAAAATGACTTTTATGTACCAGGAAACATTATGAAAACCAACATTAATGTTAGGTAGGCTTCTGAGCATTAATGGGTGCAATCTATATTTGTTGTCTTGCCAATTTCCAGTAGGTGCTGGGAATGTATTTCCTGCCAGACTCAACAACTGTAAGGGTGACTTTTGCACTGTCTTGCAAATCTCACCAGAAAGCTCTCAGCTACCAACAGTGGCAAGATGATGTATCTGTGTGATGTTTTCAGTTAGACTGTCTGAAACTTTGTTTCACTGCTGTTGCCTTTGTCCTGATATTGTTAACACCCTTTCAATTAGGGGAACACTGGTCACATGCTCTCAGTTAATTAGACACAAGGAGTAGGTTTATATGGATTACAAGTATGGCTGCATTTTGACTAAGTGAGATCCTCAAGGAAGTCTCAGGGTTTTTTGTTGTTGTTGTTGTATAAGCTGGTGGCCCATTAAGGTTCAATCTTTAAGGATTTTCCTTTTGATTACTTTTTCAAAAATCAAGGGAAGCATTTTCCCAGAACAGCACAACACTATTCCTTTCCTCTTGCCAGTGACTTTGAGCCGGGGCTGTGATCATGCACTCTGGTGTTCTTACCTTCCCCAGTTCTAATATTACATTAAGCATACACCCTGCTAGCAGCTCTAGAGCAGTCAGTGGGACTTTGCAAGATTGGGTTCTGCTCTTTCAAAGACTGTGAAGCAATCCAGCTTAGCAGT
The DNA here is from genome assembly GCF_016699485.2 of Gallus gallus. NCBI lineage: Eukaryota > Metazoa > Chordata > Aves > Galliformes > Phasianidae > Gallus > Gallus gallus. The sequence continues at coordinate 9,310,395 of NC_052534.1, forward strand.
CACTGAAGTGTAAAACTAAGTAGTCGGTCAAGGAAGGGCTGGTGGAATGCAGACACCACAAGAGATGCATGGATTTGCCATGTGAACTCAATTTCCAGACTCAAGGTGTGAATCTGTGATATTTGGCAGCCTTACATTTTCAGCAGATGGCCAAGCTTCCTACACATCCCTGTGAAATAAACTTGTGTGCATTTCTATTTAATGTTTTTGTCTGTGCAGATGCTTAAAATATTCTGTGAAGATGGAATATACTCTTTGTTTTTACTAATTCTGTTTGTTTTTGGTTTGTTTTTTTTACACTAAGGCACACATTTTTTGCCCACTTTATGAACAGACTTCTGATTTTCTATAGGACAGGTTGGAGAGCACCTACTCAAGTTTCAAGAGGATATTAAAACTTCATGGATTAGAACACCTGGACAGGTCAGAGTTTCCTTGTGACTAGTGGAAGGAAGAAAGAGGTTTAACTGTTAAGTGACTGTAACAGTTACGATGTCCATCTGTAAAGACAAGTAAGTGTCCAGTGTTTGTGATGAACCTGTTTTTGGCATTTTCTTTCTTTAACAGAAAGACATTCTGCTACTTAGTTTCTTTGTGTCTATCCCCATCTTAACGTTTAAGGTAGAAATAACCAAATTTCCAACTCTCCGTGCTTTGAAATAAGACCATAATTGCATAGCGTATTACATGACCATTTTATTTCTCTCCACACATGCTAGCTATAAATAAAACAAAAATCTCTGAAAATCTGCCTGAAAGCTTTAAATCAGAGGAATATTGGGTCTTTGTGTATCCACAGTAGTCCAACTAAGTTGGTAGACACTGGCTTGGCTCCCAGACCGAAGCTCCTGGGGCTCTCTGGCAACAGCTCTAAGCCATAAACACCAGATGCAGTATATCTAATGAAATTAAATATCAGCAGTTTTTTACAGTTGGCATTTCAGAAACACAGAGTTCATTTAAATGGTGCCAGTGGTTTATCTGTGTACCTGAATTGTAATTGCTGTATTTCTGAATTTGCTGATGTGGAATCTCACAAATGCTGTTTTCCCTGGTATGCCTGTGCCGCTGCCCCTCATGTAGTTCCAAGTGTGCAAACAGAAATAACACACTTCTTTGCCTGAGCCTTAATACCCGTGCAGTGTTTGGTAGGAATGCTGTAAAATGTAAAAAGTGCTGGTGGGTTGCAGTATGAGCAGGCTAACAGAACACAGGCTTGCTTTCTCCTCCTGTGCTCAGAGTGAAGTGACAGATTGTGAGTTTGAACAAATTACAACTGCCACAAATGTGTGTGTTTGAAAGGATCACGTTATTAGCTGTGACAGTGCCTGCCAGAGAAATTCCACAGCTCTGCTCCTGGTGTGCAGTACCTCGAGACAATCTTTTCTCTGTGTCACTTGTACATTAGTCCCTGGTGCTCATTTAACACCTACAGGGTATTCGTGTCTGGTAAACAATTATTGTTTCTGATGAGACCAATCTGAGGCTCCTGTTTGAAACATTACATATTGCTGCGGTCGTTACTGGGGTTGTTCCGTGCATTTTATGTATCTCAGCTATTTTAGTCCTAAGCAAAAAGACATTAAAGGCCAAAAACAACAACAAAAAGGCTATTACTTGCACCCATGGATTGATGTTCTTCTTGTTGTACTTGGCATTTAGATGGAACAGCTCCCCCGCTTGTTTTATTTTGTTGATTTGTAGTTTTGCCAAGAGCACTGGGAAATTCTCAAGGCTAGCACTGCTATTAAACAAGTTTTACCATTTGTGTTGCAAAAATACTTGAGATCTGTATGATACACAAGGAGACTACAGCAAGTGTGTGCATTCTGAGCTATATTCTCACATCTGCAAAGATTCTTGATGAACACCTCCCTGCGAGGACAGACTAAGAGAGCTGGGGCTGTTCAGCCTGGAGAAGGGAAAGCTTCAAGGAGATTTGAGAGTGGCCTTTCAGTATCTAAAGAGGGGCTGTAAGAAAGAAGGGGACAAACTCTTTAGCACGGTCTGTGATGATAGGAGAAGGGGAAATGATTTCAAACTAAAAGAGGGGAGGCTTAGATTGGATATAAGGAAGAAGATTTTTACACTAAGAGTGGTGAGGCACTGTCACAGGTTGCCCAGAGAGGTAGTGGATGCTCTGTCTTTGGAGGCATTCAAGGTCAGGCTGGATGGGGCTCTGAGCTACCTGATCTAACTGTAGGTCTCCCTGTTCATTGCAGGCCAGTTGGACTAGATGGCCTTTACAGGCCCTTTCACAAACACAAAACATTCTACAATTCTATGAGTCTTTGCATGACCTGACCAGTGCCAGTGCAGATGAGTCCGTTATTTTCTGGAGGTGGCTGAGGAATAGCCAGAGAACAGTATGTTATAGCACTGCAAACAGGCTTCAAGTTTTATTTTTCTCATTGTGAGCTTTGTCAGCAAACTGGTGATTATCCTGTGCTTACATCCTCTGCTTGGGGGATACATTCTGCCTCAGTTATACCTGTGCACCTTAGCAGAACTCAAGACAATCAGACTTGAGACTTGTTCTTTCAGTTTACACGTGGAAACTTGGTAAGGGCTCTCAGTTATTCTTAGCAAAGCATGTTTTGTCTGCTCTGCAGTTAGAAAAGTTAGACTGTTCTCTGTGCAGAAATGCACACTGAGAATCCTACCTCAGATTTAGAGTCACTCTGCAGACCTTGGCAGCTTACAGCGAATTATGTGTTAGAGGGTCTGATGGCTTCAGCCTTCGCCTGTTCTTTGCGTGTGCAGGGAGGTGAGGTCAGCTTTCTGATGGTAGTTTTAGCTATCCTAAATATTATGTGTACAATCCAAAGCCTTCACCTGTCTGATGGGTTTCTCCAGAAAGCTGATCTTGGGAAGGAGTGGTGCATTTGCTACTTATGTCTGTCCTGTCCTTGTTATGTTTGTGCTGCAGCAGCGCCCTAAAAATTAGTCTGGTTATTTGGATATTCAGATATGCAGTTGTGTTTCCATACAAGAGCAAACTCTCCCTCTGCTTTGAAGCTTTGTTGAATATAAAGGTACCTGTTGTGTTATCAGGTCAGCATCAGTGTGTTTCCATTGTCCATACTTCATGTCTAGACTGATGATTCTGAGGATGACTGGAAATACCACGGAGGCAGAGTTCTGGTTCAGCACCTTTAGTTCAAACATCGTGGGTTATGCTTCTGGGGATGCTAGTGCAATACTGCTGCAATCTATAGCGTATCTTGGTTGGAACATGAATTTGGCTGTGTATTTATTTTTGAGCTATAGTCTGTTAGGTTTAGGCTCCCGGCTGTGTTTCCAGACAAAACAAAATTGCTTCAAGTTCTCATCAAGGAGTACAGGAGAAAGAGTACAGTGATTTTCTGAAGTTCTGAAGAGCACTTAATTCTGTCTTTATTGTATTTTCAGTTATTTAAGGCAGAGGCTTCTTATTTGTGGGTATACATTGGCTATAGGCACTGTTGTATCTCGGACTGAGCCGTGGTACCAGTTGCTGTCGTAGCATGAATGATCATTCCGAACTCTTCAATCAGCTATCTCTGAAATATTAAATTTCTGTTGTCATTTGAAGATGAGGTTTCTGATGTAACCAAAATATGTGAAGTGGTGTTTAAGACTGGAGAAATTCTAGACGGATTTTTGCTCTTAAGATGGTGTTTAAAATCAAGGATTTCCTTTCCTGCATGCTGAGTTATTGACATTTGTAGTGGAAGAGGCAGGGTTGAAGGATCTAGTCGAGCTGGCTTTCTTGACCTCTCTGTCCCTGAAATTCTTTATTACAGGACTCAGTTGAAAGCTTTCTTTTTTTTTTTCCCCTCAGATTTGTCTACAAGATCTTGCCTTCCTTTATGAAATACTGCATTTATAACTGCAGCGTTTATTACAGCAGTATTTTAAAACATCAGATGCTGGTGCAGAAGCTTTAATTAGAAATGCACCAAGTGCTAAGCGATGGCTTGTGTTGTTCTTCAACTGCAGCATCCACAATGAGAGTCACATTTAGCCTGTGTTTATACATGTTTAAATGACTAGAGGTGTCAGTGAAAAAAGCTGTGAAGTGCCATAATTCTGTGATTTATTGCTTCTGAGAATTTCTGCTTTCTTTCACTAAATTACAGTAGTTTAGCTGAGAAAGAAGACCTGTGTTGAGGTGCTGTATACTTTGTATTATGGTGTGACATTTTGCATTTTGCCAACATGGTCAGTCAGAAGTAATTAAAATGGAAAGTGGAAACCAACAAAGTCAGTTTCTACATGGAGGCACTAAACTAGTCTCTCTTGCCTTTAAAAATTTTATGAATGTCCACCAGGTCTTGCCTTTTGTAACTTGGCATATCTGTGACTTCCCTAAAATCCTCTTGTAAATTGGCAAGCCCTGGAGAGGCAATTTCATTCTTGTGTCCCAGAGCCAGGCCAACCCTGTCCAAATCATGCTTTTCCAATGACAGTGACTCCTCAAGCTGCCTGGACGCATCTATTCTGGTGCTCAACTATCCATGTAATTACAAAATAAAGTCCTGGTACCTAACCTAAGCCAAACTTTCCTCAATTTCTACTTCTCACCCTACAACGTATAGACATGCCACTAATTCTTTCTCCAGCTACCTTTTGATTTCTGTATTCTGTACTCCTCCAATTGCTCTTCTATAAATGAAGGAAGTCTAGCTGAATTGATCTATTTATACTAGATTTTTATCGCAGTAGGTCTGCCCTGATGTCATTGAGAGGAAACCAAATAGGCAGAAAGGACAAAAGATGTGGGCGATGAACTTACTAGAAGTATTTCAGTGCACACTGCAAACTGCCTACTGCAGTACCAGAAAGCCCTCGTAGATCATGACTAAAGGACGTGTTCTTTCCTTGAACATTAAGTGTGGCAATCCACTCTACTAGGACTCAGGACTGATATTTCTCTCCTGCCCAGATGAACAGATGCCTTGAGAGGCGTACGATTAACTTCATAAATACATATTATAAAATCATGGGCAGTGTTCTTTCCATAATGTATTTTCCCTGAAGGAAAATATGTCTGAGTACAGAAATCAGCAAGAACTCAATGCCAAATGTGGAATGGAAAGGAATTCCTAAGGCTGGAGTCTGTCAGCAGTTTTTGTGCATGGTCTTCTACTTTGAAGAATTAGTTGTGGTTACCTTCCTTTATTATTATAACATATATATTAGTTACTAACTTAATATAATAGTTATATTAGTAACTAATATATATATTAGTTACCTTTCTTCTTATCTTCTAATTTCTGAACTCTGTATCTTTTTCCTGAAACACACCAGCATGTATCATGTGCACACATAACATTTCCTTGGAGATTTTTTACTGGTTGCTGCAGGTGAATTTGTTTATAAAAAAGCAAGCAGAAGGAATATAAGTCAGTGGTTGCTCCTGTGCTAAAAGTGGATTTCTCAGAGTGTAATACTGCAAAGGAGATTGTTTTCCTACAAATCTGTGAGATTGGAGAACCCTGGAGGTGAATTTTAGCAGTCCTCATGAAGATTGTTTCTTGTAAAAGTCTCAGTTATCAGATGTGGAGGGCCTTTAACATCAGATCTGAGTTCACTGCTTGAATTTACAAATCAATCTTAAAGCTGTTGACATTGCCAGCTTGAAACTCAGCCTTGCCTCAAGGAGTCCTAGTCTAAGAGCATCTCAAAAAAATTGCTAGGCAGTCCCTCTGTGGAAGTCAGCACTGGCACAAGGTGCCGTGCTGAGAGGCTATTCCTGAATCCCACTGACCCTCACTTGTGGGAATGTCTGCAGGCAACAGACAGGGCACAGAAAAGCTTACAGATTGCCCCAGCTTGCACAGGCGACTGAACAGCCACCGGTTAGAGGTGCACAAAGCTGCTTCATGCCAAGGATGCGTTATGCACTGCTATATTCCAGTGCTATATTCCAGTAACTAAGTCCAGAAGTCAAATCCCTGTGAAGGGGGAATTCAATCGATGGAATATCTTATCCTTGTGTTATTTCCATTTTGCTCTCAATCTGTCTTTCTAAGAGTGAATGTCTGCCAGATGAATATTTTGGAGTAGCTTTTTGCTGTATACATTTCAAAGCAGAGAGAAAGAAAAGCTAAATTTCACAATGTCACAGTACTGGGGGAGAAAATTATCAACTAGAGCTTTGAGTGCAACAGGTAAAAATCTCTAATTCCTTGGGATGAGCTTATTTTTGCTAAGAGTAGACAACTTCTGTAGATACATTTTCAGTCCTGAGCCCAATCAAGGTCCAAATGGCACTAAGCACTCTGCTGAAGTGGATTAATGATGTGATTTTTTTTTCTTCAGGGTAGGATCTTTCACATAAAACAAACCATACAACTTTATACATCCTTCTGCAGTGTTCTTTGTAACTGCTGGTGCAACGAGAGCTTGCTTCTCGTCCACTCTTGAATCGAGCAGGTTCAGCATATGCTGAGTCTAGGCTAAGAACTACTTCTTGTGTAGGAGTGCTACAGAAAGGGTAATGAGCATAGAAGCCTGGGTAACAGGTTTCATCCTGCTTCCTTTGAGACTTAACTTGTCTTGCTGCGATATTAGTGGGATCAGAGACTAGGACAATGTTGAGCATAGGTTAGCAGCAGTGAAGAGAGACAGCATCAAGAAAAATATGATCGTGCTGTCTTTAGCTAAAGAAGAATTTTTCATTAGATTCCTTTGGTTTTCACCCTGTACTTCCTTACATATAAGTGCTTTGCTAGTCTGGGACACTGAGAAACTGTCAAAAAACCTTTGCTTACCAATATCTAAATTTTCATTTAGAACTTCCATCAAATTTAAGTACTATCCAGTTTGCAAGTGTTGGCTGGTGTTTAGGCTTTGGGGCTGATTAATTTCACATACTGCTATCTGGAAATCGTAGTGCTCCAGTGCACAGCCAAATATTGGCATAGCATTTGGAAAACGGCTGGTGATCCAGCTGCTTGGGGCTCCCAGCTAGAGATGCAATAAAGAGGTCTGTTCTCCAGAGAGCCTCCACCCTGTGAAATTAAAGTTACTCTTGGGTTTTACCAAGACACAGGCACTTAAGATCACTGCTGACTTTAAAAACCTCCATTATCACAAACAGTTCTATGTTGTCCTCCCAACATTATACATCTTCATTATGGCAATGGGTTAAATCTAGCAGTGAAGTATAGGGACAAACGTGCCATGTGGGTGCGCCTCGATACTTCCTTGCTGATGATATCTCAGATAGCACAAGTATGTGGTGATCAGCGTGGCACTGCTGGTATGCTGTATGTGGTATGCCCTTGCTCTAGTGACTAGTGACATAGTATGCTGGAGGGGCTCCTTAGCTACCATCAATCCTTGTGCTTATGCAGTAATCCCTTATGCACACTACCAATGTGCTAAGAGTGGTTTCCTTTCTGATGCACCAAGATTAAGTCATGCAGGAGTACTCTCAATTGTAACCAGCTTTTGTTGTGAGTACAAGGTCCTCCAGCAATTAGTGCACTGCTTTGGTATGTCTGTGACTTGCAACTGATACAAGCGATGCCACTGGTAAATGCTATACAGATTAAGAAGTCCTAGAACTGTAGCTTACTATGTCAACTTAAACCCAAGCTTCTCATCTCTATGCTATGCCGTAGGGTGTTGTAGTAATGCTGAAAAATCACAGTCCTGATTCAGCTGTGTCACTTATATATGATGGTAGCAAGAGAGCACACAGAGACATGCATGCAGAAGTAGTTTGGACCAGATGGCAGCAAAATGTCCATGGGCAACTTATGTAGTCTTGCTCACTTTGATCTGACTGCTTGCCTTGGTATGAAGGTGCAAAACTCCATATCAGAGGGTCGGTGCTGACACTGCCAAGCTAATTTTAAATGATACTTCCTCAGTGCTATACAGGAATGGTGAGGACTTCCTAAGCCTGATGGTGAGAAACCAAGAATCAAAATCAATGGCTGCCTTACTGTTTTTGGACAGATTTTTTCTCACTGAATAATCCCTTTTTAGCTCCAGGGAAAATTTCTGCTAAGCTGTGTGTGTCAGTGGCCTGAAGTGCAGAGTCTGAGCAATGTGGGATTTAAAGCCTAAGAGATGAAGTAGTTGCTTACAATTTTGCTCTGTGAGAAAAAGTTGGTAAATTTTTCTCTCTGATCTCGTAACTTGTAAGAGAGAAGGACATAAAAATTGACTATTAAACAGTTTAATGCATAAATTACTCAACACTTTGTTTTTCTGCTTTCAGACTTAAAAAAAAAAAAAAGCAAACAAAAAAATCAACAAAGACCACACCAAAGCAACCAACAACAGTGTTGTGTTCAGTGTTTGCACCCTATTTATAGACAGGATGGAGTGTCTGTAGACTTGGGAGAAAACTACTGAACTTGACAGGTCACACACTATTGCTAACGTGAGTGTTCCTATTGCTTATACTCCCCATTGTACAGACACTGATGTACATGGTGGTTTTGAGCATCACTCCTTTCAGCCACTGGACACAAGTGTAGGAAACCCTATGATCTTACAGACTGACCTTGGCAAACTCTCCAAACTGTGGGAAGCACAATGGTCAGAACCATAGAAAAAAGCTATTTTCCAGGCAGTCAGCTGATACGGTTTGGCACAGCTTCCACCATGGTGATGATATCAGAACTGGAAGTAGTATTTATTGTCCTTGCTGTAGATTGTAGTGAGGATTCAGTTAGACTGTACTACTTTGATTTGTTTGATAGGGCCAGATGTCAAAACTGAAGTCTGCAGCTGTTTCATTAAATTGATAGAAACACCATTTCTCAAATAGCACATAGAACTGACAACGTCTGACATGTCAGGATGTCTCTAAAACTCAAGTCTGGGATACATAACATCTGTAAGGCATGTGTGTCTTGCCTGGCTTTCCAAGTTTCTTTCAGGAGCTACCTTAGAATATAGCTGTCATAAACCAAGCCAAAGTAGGGCAACTGCTTATTCTAAGGAAAAAATCTGATCTTGCTGAGAGCAGCAGAAGTTAGGTTGGTGGGTGCCATATTTTTGGCTGGTTTCTCATAGTTGTATGAGATTGTATGTACAGTATGCTTTGGTGGGTTTTGTTTTTTTTTTCACTTGAGCTGTTTTGTTTTTGGGGAGGGGGATTATATCCCTGAGCTCCCTCAGTAAAAGGCCTATATTTACACAGCTGGAGCCTGAATGTGGCTCACCAATTAGAACTGCTGTTTCTGTCTGTTCTGCGTGAATTCAGGTACCAGTAGTCAATGGACACAAAGGCTATCCACTCCTGTTGAGGCAGTTTGCTACCATGGTTAGCATGCAGGACCAGAAGCATACTGGGTTCAGCATGCACAGGATTAAATTTGGGTTGTTTTGTGATTAGCATTTTGTGGAGTACAGAGGGCATTACACTTATAGTCAGTTGAGAACTTTACTCTGAAATATGAGCATGTGCATAGTTTAAGTGGCTTTTCAAGTGAGTCCAAAAATACAGAGTTTATCTCCAATCTGAAAATTTTAACAGAAACTCTTTGAAAATACTGTTTGTTTTAGACACCCCTCTGACTCTTCATTGGAATTGGTTATTAATGTAGGCTTGTTGATTTGTGCAGCTGAATATTTCATTGCCAGAGTTCAAAGGCTCCTACAGAATGCTCTGGGCAAAATCAAAGCCGTATTCCTCTACTAGAAATTCAGAGTAGTTTCACTGACTTAATAAATGCAGAGGCAGATTTTTTTTTTTCCTGAAGGGTCTTCTCACCAAATTACATGATTTTTCTCACCATTTTTTTTCTTAATTTGGGAATTTGGCAATTGTTGAGCTCATCCTGCAGTGATCTTGGCCTGCTTCTTAAAGATGCGTATAATTGTGGTCTCTCAGCAGTGACAACTGTCTAAAGATGAATTCCATATTCTTGTTATGAGCTCATTTACTTTGCTGACCAGTGCATTTAGAAATCTGCTATTATTCTGGCTGCCACATGTCAGTAGGATATCTTGAGTTTTCCCAGTGCTCCTCTTATTATTTATTCTTGCGTGTCAGGTAGTGTCTCAGCATAAACAGTTACCTCCAGAATAGCTATTTTCTTCAACCTTATCCTAACCCCAATCATGTTCCAGTGTGAATGCTGATTACAGAGACACTGTTTGACTTGTTTACAACCTCCAAGTTCCCTCTGCTTCCTGGGACTCTCAAAGATCTATTATTTTTTTCTAGACATCTTCTTCTTCATATAGTTAACATATTTTGAGTTATTTCTTCTGCACTTTATTCTTCTGAATTTTTCTTTAATCTCCTTTTTTTTTTTAATTTTCTTGTCCAGCTTGGTTCCTCTGTATTAAAGACACCTGGACTGGATTTATGGTGCTTCAAATGGATGCATGTTTGGCCCTAAAACTCATCCCCTGCCATACTTCTGGGAAGGACTGCAACTTTTCTGTATCTCTAAAGTAAGTATCTCATTGAACTCAGGCAGGCATATGTGGCACTTATGGGGCCAGAGAACATTTGTTTAATCTCCATGTAGAGAAGCAGAGAGTGAAATCTTAGATCCATCCAAGTCAGCGCAGCCTTCCCTGGGTTCCAGCTGAGTTGTGCCTTTATGTTTGTGATCTGTAGTTTGGCCTCCAGCAAAGTGTGGTTGAAAACACAAGCAGGATTTTTAGTCCCATGTTCTGGGACGAGGGTCAGCTTATTATAGTAAGGGATGGATGATTTGGAGAACCAAGTTTTTTCCTGGTCCTTGAACTGATCCCTGGAAGGTATTTATTTAAGTTTTAGTGTTTGCCTACCTGTAAAATAATAACGTTCCTCAACAGCACAGTACCATTAGAATGCTTAGTTTTGCTGGTGTGTTGCAATTGTGTGAGTTCTGGAGAAACATGTCTATCTGGGACATGCTAAGTCCATAAAGCAACAGATATTTTAACCTACGGGTTTGTTTAGGTGCTGAAGTGTGTTGCCTGGATGAGGCCTTAGTTTATTTCCTATGAATTATGGTGGTGTGTCCCAGTGGAAGTCATCTAGTTTGGTGACAAGCATAGTTTATTTTCTCAGTAGAGAAGTCTGCTGAAATCAAAGGTGGATTAAATGGTTTCTCCATATTCCTATCCTCAGATGAAGAGCAGTTTAAACAACAAAAACTGTCAAGAGTGCTTATTCAGAGAAGCAATGTTGGAAGCTGAAGATAAGAGCATTTATCTTCATGTCAAAACTACTCAGTGTCTTTGGTGGACTCCCAACACACTTTAACAAGGAGCTTAGGCTGGAGATGCTGGAATGTGAGGGGCCGGGGGGATGGTGTTTATCCCAGTGAAACGTGGCATACATCAAATCAATTACACGGTGCAAATGTATTTTCCCCCGTCACCAGACAGCATTGCAAGCTCAGAAAATATGTTCTTCTAGGCACTAGAAGAGCCTCCCTTTAGATGCTGATTTAATGTGAAATGTATATTATAGGAGAGAGAGACAAAGACAGAGAGAGAGAGAATCTCTCATGTTCTGCAGCAGATTGCCACATTGATCTTGTCATTTAGGCAAACACAGCCGAACCTGAGGCTATGAGTCTGTGGGATGTGCTGTATTTCTGTCATGAGCTGTCAGGCTCAGAGAAGCACAAGAGAGGCACTGTAACAGAGTGGAAAGTGCAGTAATAAAGGGATCAATGAGCCATTTAAGAGCATATCAAAGCTGGTGCCAGTTTGTGCCCACTGGTTTGGCTTATGCTCACCTTCAGCAGCTAGAAACGTGCTCTGCTCGTGCCTTCTCCCCCAGTGAAGTGCGGATGGGGAAGAGGCAAGACATGAAGGAAGGACTCATGTTTCCATCAGAGCTGCTTCCGTGCATGCTGATTGGCAGGAATGCAGCTGTTCTGTGTAGCTGATGGTACTACGGATCCCAAAGGACCCCTCTCTCTGCTTGCTTTTGCACTGCCTACACAATGGGCTGCCCAGCCCTCCTAGCTGCCATCTCTGGGTCAGCTCCTCAGTGAGCATTTCCCCTCTGAGCTTGCACCCCAAAATTACAACCAAAGTTATAAGTTGCTGATGGCCTATTTGGGAGCTGGCAGGAGCACACCCCAGTTCTGCAGCAACCAAATCCTGGATCAAAAACTTTTCTGGAAGAATTCTTTCAGTCAGTGGCTTAAAACCGTGGTTGTGTTTAAATGACCCCTTTGGGAGGTACTGTGAGACTGGTGAGGGCCACAGCAGGACAACTGAAGTAGCTTCCACCAGACAATTCACTCAAACAGACACGCTGGCAAAGTCTTCCTAATTAATAGCATGCCTTGGGCATCCCACTGCCGGGTGTTTATACTACGCTGTCTGGAATGGTGTCAGCACCTTGGGATACTTGTGTTTCTCCTGAGCAGAGCAAAGACACTAGAGAGCGCCGTGTATTTGCAGATTTAGAGTTGGGAAGTGCAGTCTGATGTTGTGAGCACTCCCTGAGGAGACAGCATGGGGGATAAGTGATCACAGGACCCAGCCTCGGCTCTATCCACGTGGGCTCTGCCATCCTCTTCCTTGTGGGGAGGAGTGAGAAGCTCATGCTGATTCCAGCAGTGCTGGAAAATAACTGTCCTTGCAGTTACACCGTGTGCTGTCCTATATCTTTTCCTATTACCTGAAGTCCCCAAGCTGCTCTCTGTCCTAAATTGGCGGGGAAGCAGTGTGTATGGCATCACGTTGCTGATCATGCAATGGTGCTGACTAAACTTCCATTACAATGAGTTGGCTTTTTTTTTTCCCCCTAGTGGAATGTTTCCTATAGAAAAACTGAGGCTTCACCAAAACCTGACTTATCATTTGGAAGATGCCTGGCTCCATGTATTCAGAAGTACTTCTTAAATGAAAACTTCCACATTTTTTTTTCTTTTTCTTTTCATCAGAGTGTTATACAGATATTTCAGAACTTCAGTTTGCCATGTTTCTCCTCCTTTTCTTATGCTAGTAAGTGTAAAACGCTGTGTAAATACATGTAGTTGTTTTTCCTATTTCATCTCTTTTTAGTGCTTTGTGAATGTTTTCATTATCTTGCCATTTCTGAAAACATTTTACATTGGAAAAGCTCCAAAATAGTAACAGGCAAAGACAAGGCTAGAAAAGGAAAAAAGGTGACAGTGAAAAGATGTTCAGGAGGAACCATCTTTATTGCAGTTTCAAGCAGGAGGGAATAAAGAAGAGGGAATACACTTTTTTAGCTCATCAAAATTCCTAAGGGTGGAGATGTTTAGAAGCTCAATTAAAAAGAGAAATCATATTTGGGCATGTCTGAATGGATGTATATTTTCCTGTCCTGATTCTCCTTGGCATTACTGCTGGTCCCCTCTGCCCCTTAGGCTGTCAGAGGCATCTGGAAACTGCAGATAAGAAGGATCCGTGCAGTAGTGCAGCCTGGGAGCAGTGACCACAGGCTGGGAGGCTGGAGTCGCTGTGCTGTGGGGAAACTACAGTCACAAGGTTGCTGCTCAGAGGAACACCTGCCCAGAGAGAAGCCACATATGGGGAGCCTGTGTGCTTTGAGAGTTGCCCCTGTGCTTTCCATGGAGGGGAAGTGTGAGCTATCAAGCACAGATCCGGGCTGGTACTTACATGGGAAGATGATGAGCCTGGTAACAGACGGAAGATTACTGACTGCAGAAATAACTTTCCAGGAAGTGTCTGTAGAGATTTTATCTTTTTGTTTGGAAAATGTTGGGTCTCTGCAGATCACTGAGCGCAGTGAAAAAAGCAACTCTGTGAACAACACTCTTGAAATGAGGAAAAGTTAATCTTAACTTAGAAAAACAGGGCAAAGTGCTCAGGCCCCAGCAATGTCATGGAGGTAGAGTTTGGAGGTGGTGGTGGCAATGAATTTGAAGATTTCTTCCCATTTCCTAGTGCAGTGGCTGAAAAACTGGTAGGAAGAGTGAAGTGCCTCTCTGAAGGCTCAATATCCTGTTAAATACCCTGAGTTAACTGTACAATACCAGCAAATGTTATTAATTAAACAGAAATATAGATTTAACACCTGGTACCTTGTGAACAATTTATTGGAAGCCCCTCTGCACTTAATGTCTAGCAGATAAGATTCATGTTAGTCTGATTGCCTACACTTTATCTTTCCTTCATCATTAAAAGCTCTGATAAGTGTTGACCAATTTTGATCAAATTTGGCCAAGGAGTAGAGGTTTGAAAAATACTTTTTCCTGGAAATCTGTGTCAGAGGAAAAGAGACCCGTGGAAGGACAGCCCTCTCTCTGGTTGTTTCTGGGACCCTACAGCTTCTATATCTGTTATTCGAGGAGTTGGAGTAGGAATAGAGATAGTAGAAGGGAGCTGGAAGGTTTTGTGATGGGAGCATTGCTGAGCCGCAAGTATCCTAAAGATGTGATGGCTGGAGGGGGTGAAGTACATAGGATATAAATCTACAGAAAGCTATGCCTCAGAGTTCTGCTGCCCAGAAAACAATGTGGTTTCTGGGAAGGCTGGATTACAGCTGGATTTCTCCATCACCATGGTCGGCATGTGTTGTGTTACAAGCAGGCAGGGGCCTTTTGCCTGCAGTTTGTTGAGGAGTGCAGTGCTATTAATAGTTTCCTTACTCAGGATGGCTTTACTCCAAGCCTCTAGGTAATTTATATCTCAGGTAGGCATGCTGTTGTTTAACAAGGATAAACACTGAGAAATGAGAGCCTGATGTGGGACCATATGCTCTATAAGCAGCAGCAGAGTTTGTGAAGGGTAGTTCAATAGTCTTCATACTGCAGGAACAAGCATAAGCAGATTTTTCTAAATTGGATTTTGAGACAAAGCACAGCTGGTACAAAGCTACAGCAGGAATTCAAATACTGCTGTTTATTAATGCAGTAAGTGATTATTTACAAGTCCTAGTTTTTTTGTTTACTGTTCAACACTCTGACAGCCGTAGACCTTTGCAAAAATCAACTGCTTGTTCTTACAAAGCCACTAGAATGACAGTGTTTTACCTATGGCCTCTGGAAGGCACTTGACAAGGCAGGAGAACTTGGATTACCTCTGGAAGGTTGTGCCTTCTATCTTCTTTGGGTGGGAAGCAAGAGACAAAGCATGTGTAAATGTCCTTCTGGTTAGCACAAAAATAGCAAGTTGGAAAGAAGTCACACACAATTTAACTGTTTCTCTCTGCTTAGAGAACTGAGAAAAAGTGTGTTTGGCAAATGAGTTATTTTGTCAGCCCTTCAGCAAAAGATAACCTTTACGGGCATGAAAAGCACCATCATTTTCCAGTTACTTTGTTGTTGTTACTGTTTTGGGAAAGATGGTCATTCAGAGATTTTTTTTTTCAAGCTTGGTATTGTTTTCTTTTTAAACAGGAAAAGAGCTAGCATATATAGCATGTAGAGACACTAACTGGTTGTCCCTTCCCTGCTTAAGACTGCACACGGAAAATGAAAACCCAGCAACCATCCTCAGTGCACATGGGCTTCATAGGCTCCATACTATTTGGCACAAGGCAGCATGCAAGATGAAAGTGTGTCTCTTAACAGCCAGCTTCATACTGGCAGCCTTTACTCCAGGCAACAAATTAATCCACTCAACTACGTTCTGCATAATTGTTGATACTGTCTTAATTGGTACCATACGTTTCTCTGTGTCGACATGTCTGTCATGTTAATGTCTGGGGACTATTGTTTCCTGCCAACTCGGGAACAGCATAGCCTGCCCTATCCTAACTAAACCCCTACCTAAAGAGCCTCAGTAAGAAGTCTGATGTTATGGCAAAGGGAAAATCTAGAGCCATGTTGAGGCATGACTCAAAATATATGCAGGGGAGACTCCTGATTTCAGTAGCACTTGGAGATGAGCCAGCTCATCTAGGGTTCCCTGAAGACAATCCAGTTCAGATCAAGTCAAGTCTGAAGGCAAAAGAGCTTATTTGCCTGCTCTAGGAAACGTGGTGGGGGCTGGCAAGCATTTTCTAAGTGTGTCACAGATAAGCTACAGGGCAAGACAGCTGCAGAGCTAATTGACCCCAGTACGCTGGTGGCTTTGTGGATTGGGATTAGCATTTTGAATTTTACTCATTAATGAAGTGGCAGCCAAGGCAAGTGCAGGCTGCCCTCTTTCCCACTCCTCCATATGCTGTGGTAGGGAAGATCCTGGGAAGGTAGACAGTTGGATGCAGCCCAGGTGGAGAAGACTGTGTGTGAGCATTGACAGCATTGACTCCCGAGAGGAAAAGGCCATCTTGTCACCACCCTCTGAGTAAAGAATTTCCTCCTAACATCTAATCTATATCTCCCCTCTTTTAGTTTAAAACCATTCCCCCTTGGCCTATCACTATCAGACCATACAAAAACATGGTCTCTCTCCTGCTTATAAGCTCTCTTTAAGTACTGGAAAGCCACAATTAGGTCTCCCCAGAGCCTTCTCAAAGCTGAACAAGCCCAACTTTCTCAGCCCCTCTTCATAGGAGAGGTGCTCCAGCCCTTTGAGCATCTACATGTCCTCTTCTTGTTCCACTACAACAGCTGAGTATCCTTCTTGCGCTGGGAGCTCCAGACCTGCATGCAGTGCTGCAGATGGGGCTTCATGAGGGCAGAGCAGATGGGGACAATCCCTTTCCTTGCTCTGCTGACCACCCTTCTTTTGATGCAAAATCCCTTGCTAGGCACTAGCATAAGAAGGCACTTCTGACTGCCTCTCCAGCTGTTTCATCTCTTAGATGAGAACAAATACCATTGTTTTATTTCATCAAGGACAGTTATTAAAGTCTGTGAGCAGTCATGATCTATAGAAGTAAGCATCTCACTGAAGACCATATAGAAAATGAATAGTTCTCTGTTCAGATAAATGCTGGAACCATGCACAGTCGGCGTGGGCCAACACCCTAAGTGGTGAGGATCAAATATTGAATAACTTTTTATTCATTTGGTGCCACCTCTGCTAAATGCTGAATTATCTGGTGTGGATAAAAAAGTCATGTGATTATGAAATACAAGGCTCTAGCATAAGGTAATGCGCAGGGAACGCAGAAGATGTTTGTACAGCCAACCTCACTTCTGACACCTCCAGATGCTAGGTTACTAGACTTAGTTCTGTAATGAGTTTTTTACTGTATTATAGACTTTGCACACACACACACACACACACACACACACACACGCACGTGCTGTCTTATTTCTTCTCGCTCTGTTCACACAGTTAATTTGATATGAGCTGCACTAATTTATATGGTTTTAGGTGCCATCATCTCTTGTTCAGTCTGTTGGCTAGTTTTTAGGCAAAAATGCTTACCTAGAGATGCGAGAAAGAACACTTCTCACCAACACTTCTGAGAATATTTAGGCTACTGGCAGGCTGTGCTTGAAAAGCTCATTTAAGAGAGCAAAAAAATACATGGAAACGTGTTTTGTGGAGGTTTTAAACTCGTGTTGGCACTTGGATTTAGAGAAGAGAAAATCAGGAGGGGAATAATGAAGAACTTTCACATGGTCTTTTTCAAGCGTAACTAGAAAATAGGAGAGATGCTCCAAAAGTAACGCATCCTATTTTATTTTGTTGGCCCAGGACGTCAGAGGCAGATGTTGGTGTTATGGCAGTACTGACTGAACCTTCCAACCAATACCATTATCCATGTTGTTGCTGTGGACAGATGGCAGGAGAGGGGCAGTCTGACAGAATGGTATCTGACATGGAAACGTATATGAAGCAAAGGGGCGTCATTTAATTCCTTCATATGGAAATAATGGCACCCATTGGCATTTGTTGATGCTTGCTAAACATTTATGGAGACCAAATAGTAGATGTGAGCACAGTGAGGAGGGGGTGATGTGTTTCAGCACTGGTGACAGTGACATGAAAGACAAGACATGTTCCACATGGCCATGCAGATTTATAGAAGCATGGCATGCAGGCTCCTGTTCATTGCTGGTGGAAAAACATTGCTAATAGTGACGACTATGTTGAAAAATAGTGCTTTGTAGCTGAGAATTTGCTCTATCAAATAGTGTTATTGTGTTCTTTGTATCTGCTGTAGTTTCCATGGAAATAAATAGGAGGCAGTACTTTTGGAGTGACCTACGTATGCCTGCTGAACTATAGTGTTTTATTTCTGAGTGCTGGTGTCCTCAGAAACCTGCTTTTGCATGTGCCATGCAGTGGCAGTGGTGGTAATCATACTGCTGAAAACAAATGTCATTCTTTAAAAAGCTGCGGGCTGCCTCACCCTTTGTGGTTCCCAGAAACTGGTAAAAAAAAAAAAAAAAAAGCTGCTTCAGCAAATTGACACGAGAGACAGATAACTTGGCTGAACTGAAGGAAAACTTTAATGCAAAAAAAATTCAAAATGGGACCTCCGAGCTGTTTCTAGCAGCTCCAACGCTGTTAGTGTGCCAAAGCACATTTGCAGTGCTGAGAGTGTCTTGCCTGATTCAACTCTAAACCACCAGGCAGCTCCACAGTTTCCACTTTGAGTCCTTTCTGGCCTTGGGGCTGAAGGGGTTCAGATAACAGCTGGATGTTGCTTAAGTGCATCAGGGAGCCTTCCGTAAGCTCAGGCACTGCAGAGAGGTGCAGATGAGGAATGCAGTGTTTCTGGACAGAGGGGATAGATGTAGGCTCCTTGCACAACAGGATCATAATCATTAAACTCTTCTAATGAGGAACAACCCAAGTGGAGGCTTGAGACCTCACACAGAGCGAGTGGGCTTAGTGGCCTGTCTGCTGCTGGGGGCTTCTCCTGGTCTGTTTGTACACAGCAGGCCCCTCCTTGCGTTAGTGCAGCAGTCACTGCAAGCTATCTCTGTAGTCCTGACAGAGCTGGGAGCAGGGAAGCAGGTGGGCACTGGGACTATGATTGTGCAGGTCTCCTCTGCGAGAGCCCAAAGGGCACATCCCAAAGGCGCCATGAGGCCTGTGCCGTCAGGTGTTGCCTAAATGCCATTTAAGTCTCGGTGCTGATTAACAGCTGGCAGAACTGTGATGTAAAGCAGTTTGAAACAGGGATCAGACTTGGAGAGATTGAGTGCACGATTAATAAGTTTGCAGGTAACACCAAGTTGGGATGAAGTATCAATCTGCCTGGGGGTAGGAAGGCCCTACAAAGGGATCCAGACAGGTTGGATTGCTGCTGCCAAATGTGTGAGGTTCGACAGGTCCAAGTGTCAGGTCCTGCACTGATCACAATGGCCCCATGCAAAGCTATGGGCTTGGGGCAGGCTGGAAAGCTGCATGGAGGAAAAAGATCTGGGCGTGTTAGCTGGCAGCTGGCTGAACATGAGCCAGCAGTGTGCCCAGGTGGCCAAGAGGGCCAATGGCATCCTGGCTTGTGTCAGCAATAGTGCAGCCAGCAGGAGCAGGGAAGTGATCATCCCCCTGTACTCAGCTCTGGTGAGGTCACAACTCAAGTGCTGTGTTCAGTGTTGGGCCCTTCACTACAAGGAAGACATGGAGGACCAGGAGTGTGTCCAGAGAAGGGCAACAGAGCTGTGAAGGGTTGAGCACAGGTGTGATGGGGAACAGCTGAGGGAGCTGAGACCGCTAAGTCTGAAGAAGAGGAGGCTCAGGGGAGACCTTATCACTCTCTACAACTGCCTGAAGAGTGGTTGTAGCGAGGTGGGAGTCAGCCTCTTCTCTCAGGTAACAGCAGTAGGGCAAGAGGGAATGGCCTCAAGCGGTGCCAAAGAAGGTTCAGGTTGGGTGTTAAGAAACATTTCTTCTCCAAAAGAGTGGTGAGGCAGTGGCACAGCTGCCAGGGAGGTGGTGGAGTCACCGTCCCTGGAGGTGCTTAAGAACGGTGGAGATGTGGCACGGAGGGAGTGCCACAGTGGGCATGGTAGGGGTGTGTTCATGGTTGGACTTTTCCAACCTTTATGATTCTATAATTCTACAAACTCAATATCTTTGAGTTTATGCCAGCAGAGACAAGATGCTTCAAAAGGAAATAAAACCTATCCAGTCATGATTATTTTATGAACTGCCCCCCTCTTTATAAAGTGATGTCTGGGGAGCCTTTCAGATTTCTGCACTTGTCTTATGTGCTTCAAACTGCGAAGAAATCATCCCAGCTAGGCTTTCCAGTGGGCTTTGAAACATTTATCCGCACTTTACGCTGTAGCAACAGCTCTGTAAAGAATCATCAAAGATGCGATTAAGTGTATTTTGCCAGCATTTGGAGATAACATTGTCTTATAATAAAAGGGTATAAAATCAAATCAAAGCAGTATCCCATTTCATAATGCGTTTCACCATGAGGGAGAGTTGAACTCTCCAGCTGCTGATCAGATATGCAGGACAGTGCTGCCTCGTTCCCCTGCTGCTTTAGGGGCATGTGGTAGCAGTTTTGTACGACAGGAAGTTTACATTATCTTTTCCAATTGAGACTTTATGAAAGTCTAATAAGAAATTGGAATTTGGATAGGATACTGTATCTAATGTTACTTGAGCATTTTGAAAGATTTAAGGACCTCAAATGATGACAAACTAGGCTGCCTGATTCTTCTAAACTGTGCGTTGCTTTTCATGAAAATTCCCTTTAAAAATACATTCCTGGTATAAAGTGGTGACTTCTTTTCCCACCTACTATCCAGCTCAAGCAAAATGCCAGTGTTTTCTCCATTCCTCCTATATCTCCAGCAGTATTTTTGCGGTTTTCTGGGGGAGGAAAGGTCACAAACAGATCCAGCTTGAACACTGTGGTGGCTTTTGTTTGCTTCTGGTTTTGACTGTGTCTAAGCAAGCAGCCACCAACACTGCTTATCTCCAGAGGTCTCTTGTGGAAATGGGGATGCTCTTCTGGGGCTAATACTGGCCTAGGGAGGAGCAGTACCTTGGCTTATAGCCGCCTGTAGGCTGTGGTGCTGGGTGCCTGCCTGCTCCTACCTTGCCCCAAAATGCTTTCTGACAGTCTATCTTTGCTCAGTTTTTGAGGGTAACAGTTTCAGTCCAAGCCAGAACCACTGTAAATCACATATTAAAAATGTTTTACAAGCCTGTGCGCCAAATGGGAAACATGCACACAGGGTGCATTGTTCGCACACGGCTGTAACTGCAGCCAGAAATAGCGGGAGAAGGGGAATGGAGCTGTGTAAAAACTCAACAGAAACACTCTCCAGTCATGCAGTTACAAGACCACAGACCCCTTCACAGCTCACTGGCTCCTTGCAGCTGCGTTTGGCTCCCAGGCCCAAGCAAAGATGTCCCCAAAACATCCAGGGTCCAGACAAAATCAAATCCCTGGTAAGTGGGTAGAGGCTGCAGGTAGCGACAGGGGGAGAAGGATCAGCTTTGACTGGTGCCTCAGGGCAGAGAAGGGTCCACACAGCAGGGAGCCGGGGCTGTGGGGGGAGCAAGGGGAGGAGCAGTTGGGAGCCTTGGGGATAAGATGGGTTTGAAGGTTGGGGCAGTTGAGCAGGGAGCAACACATCAGCGTGAGCCTCAGAATCAAGGAGAAAGTGTCCCCAGTTAAGCAGACACAGGACTTAAGAAGGTTATGCTTTTGGCCTGGCCTAGCTAAACCTTGTCTACTTGTTTTTTTCAAGTGTGCAGGCAAGGCCAGGGACTTGTTAAATGGGAAGCAATAACATTACGTTTAACATAATTACAGCATTTATATTTGAAGAAACAACTTGAAATAGATTTAGCTCTAACAATGACTCTAATATTTCAGACAGACTTTTATCCATGCTCATAAGTCTTTCATTTTTACCTCCAGGTTAAACTTTGACTTCATAATCTCTGATGATATAAAAAGATACAATTAAATAAATGTATCTGAAAAAAATGAAGTGTATTAGGATACTGCCAAGCGTTGCGCAGGGCTCACTTCTCCTAACTCTTCCCTGCTGTTGCAGCTAGGCTCTCTTCCAAAAGTTTTTACACCTTGCATAGTTTTCTTGGCCTCACTCAGAGCCCTACCCCAGTGAACAGCGCTCTAAAATGCAGCCACGGGAGATCCCATGCTGCGCCTAGCTGGGATAGTAACATCTGAAATGGCAAGGTGGTATGAAGTAAGTGAAACGTGATGACTTTCAGACCTGGTTTGAACACTGTGTTGAAAGAGCAGGGCAAGGGAGATCTGGGCTGCCTTTGTATTTTTGTCGGCTGTTGGTAATGTTGGCTGCCTGTGCTCTTGCTGCTGCCATGTGTTGTTGGGTGCTGCAGAAGAGCTTCACTTTTTGCAGCCCGTCCTCTGCAGCTCCTGTGCCAGGGAGTTGAGCAGCTACCTCCTCCTGGCCTTGGCCTCTTATTTTGGTCTGTTTTGTAGACTTCTGGATTTGGCAATCTAGAAGCCAAAGCCAGTCTTTAAAATAACTTGTACCCTAGTTCCAGCCAAGCTTTTTCATAGGTGCTGCTTGGTTGGAGGGTCAATCAGCTGGTACAGCAGATGCAGTATCTTCAGCAGCCAGTCAGTGTGGATATACTGCTATCCATGGCAGGCAAGAAAAGAAACAAACAAAAGTACACTTTTGAGACAACCAAAGGACTGTAGAATTGTCACATCCTGCCCATAAGGGGAGAGGAGTGCCTAGAGGCTGGTAAGAGTCTTTGCATCTACCTTGTCCAGTTCCTGCTGAGCACGGATCCAACTGCAATGAGTTGCTCAGAGTCACGTCTAATTGAAGTTTGTATATCCCCAAGAACAGGAAGCCCACTGTCACCCTGCACCCCTTGTGGTGAAAACACTTCTCCTAATATCCAGGCAGATCTTCCTGCCTTCTATCTTGTGCTCGTTGCCTTTTGTCCTCCTCCTGTGCACCCTAGAGAGGAGCCTGTCTCCATCTCTACCATAACCCTCCAGCAGTATGGAAGGAACAGGGCATTTGGCTGGTTTCTCAAATGCAAGATAAGATGAGTGAATAGCTCTGTGAAGTCAGCCTGTGTTCTGTGCATGAAGAGAGTGACGTTATGTTGGTGGTGGCAGTCCTTTGCTTTGGAGAGTTCATTATTAATTGTGCTATCTAGACTTTAATGCTCTCTTTGTGGTGTACAAAACAACCGCTGTTTAACAATGCAAAGCACTCCATCCCTGGGTTAAGGAATATATCTGGGTTCTGTTTTTCATTAAATTTGTTCTGCTGTGTGTGCACAGCATTCTTTTCCCCTTAGCCAGCCATTCTCGTAGGCTTTTAAGCAAGCAAGGCCATAAAAATATTTACATTTTTCTATAGTACTTGGTCTGTACATAGCCAAACAAGCATGGCACTCTGTAAGAAGTGGTGGGACTTGGATTCAGCAGGAGTATGTCATATGGGGCTGCAGAAGGCTGCCTTGCCTGCTCCCATCTCTGCAGTGAGAGAATCATCCCCTTTGGAGTGAGGCTTCTTTGCAGATGCCCTGGAAAAAAGCAGCGTGTTGAAACTGTATCTAGACTTAACCTCGAGCCACAGACTTTATTTGGAGGGAAAGTTCTTCTTACAAATCTATTTTAGAGACAGATGTGGTGTTCGTCATGACACATCTGACACACTGTTAAAGCATCATATAACGCAAGGAGGCTGTGAAACGTGGCCTCAGAATTGCTTCAGGCTGTCAGGGTAGCATGAGAATCATCTTCTTTCCTGAGTCAGTCTTGATCCTTCACCCATTCCCCTGCATGCTGCTTATGTCACCTCTGATTGATGGTGAAGAATATGGCCTTTGGAGCTAATCATGCTGAGCAAAGGTTTTTACTTCTATGGGCATGTCTGTTGCTCTCTGTTCTCTGTACCCAGGTTTTGGAGCAATCGTGGCAGCTAGGTGAAAAGTGAGCTGGGTGGGAGGAACCAGGCTGCAGCACAAATACAATCAGGGGAGAGTGCTTCAGTCCTGCAGCACTGCCAGTGCTCACTGGTGCAGGAATTTGCTGGATCCAGGTGTCCCAGTTCCACTGAAGTTCAGTGGATGTCCTGGCTGCAGGGAGTCTGTCACATACACCATGCTGTTGTAAGTGAGTCTTAAGTAGCTGCAGGGATTTTTCAGCATGCCTGGGCACCTTACTCCTGCTATTGTCAGCGTTAGGTAGCAGCTGTGGCACGTCTGAAAATCTTAGTAGACATTTACTGCAACTCTACTCAATGAAAACCCTCAATCAGGCTCCTTTTCCTTTTGGCTGTACTGGCAACAGAGTGAACAGAAGTGCAGGAATAAGGCCCCAAAACTGCTGAACCCAGTTATCCTGAAAGGCAGAAAATCCTTTCCAGATATGAAGAAAAGCAGCTTATCTCTCTTCCTCTGCTGCAAAGCAAAGCATTTAACTGAATTTATATATGTATTTTTACAACGATGTGTATATATATAGGTATACTTATATAGCAGCGTAGCTGTGTATATAATTTGGTATAAGCAGTAAACATTATGCTGCCTGATGTATCCACTCTAAGTCAAGAACCAGTTTCTATTAAAGTCACAACATATTCCCCCATTCCATAGAATAGAGGTATGAATTCAATTTTATCTACCTTTACATAAGTATGTGCATATAAATGCACACAGATCTAGAGACTCCTTATCTATCCCTTTCATTGTAATTCCTATATATATCGTATGCGTGATCTATCTAGGATAGTTCATAAGGGGAAATACATGTGTTTTGTACCTTGGCAAAGTGTTGGCAGGCTTTACAGGAGTATTTCTTTGATTTTTGTTCTCCCACAGACACGTGGCACAACTTCCCAAGACGTCCCTTGAGGAGCACAGGCAGCACTCCTGGGCAGTACGTGCAGCGGGAGGCACACCTTGAAGCCATCCTCCTGAAGCTAGCATTGATGCTAAATGCCTCTGTGCCAATCACACTACTGCAGCAAACACTAAATGAATTTGATGGTGAACACTTACATTCTTACCTTTCTCGATAACTCTATGTTAATATTACATTAATTATTCCTGAATTACAATGCTGTTGAATGTTGATAAAGCTGAATTCCTTCTTGAAATGCTGATCCTGACAGTCCTGTGGCAGGCACTAAAATGTGCTTTCCAAGTCTTAGGGGAAAAGGGGAATATATTACTACTTCTGATGAGAGGACTTCAGAAGAAACATATTCTAGTCACATCTTGTGGAGCACTCGCCTGAATCCCTCTTGCTTTCAGTAGCAGATGCCTTTGCATAAGACATAAAAGGAATATACTCATCACTTTTTTAGTTAAAATTTTATAGTGATTGCTGATGTAGAATCAGTCCAGCGTGTGTGAACTGTTCCCCACAACAAGGAAGCTGTGTGCATACGGAGCTGATCCTTGCCTCATGAGAGCTGATACACGGGAGCAAAGCTGGCAGGACGAACACGGAGAGATCACTTCTTACTTGCATCACCTTCTCTGCAGTTTTGGATCTGAGCTCTCTGACAACGCTGTCAGGACTCATTTCTGCACACCTACTGCTCACCTGAGACATCCCTTGTGTAATACTGCAATTTTCATGCTGAACCACATGACAGAGTGAGACTGCCAGATGTGGGAAATTACGGTACTTAATTTCCAAATGACCGTAGCATGGAAGAAAAGGGGTTTGGGATAAAATTACCAGAACACCTACATAGCTTAGGAAGTCCCAGCCATAAGTAATTGGAACAATCTCTGCGGTGACCACAAGTACTGAGATGGAAGTACCTGCACAGGCTGGTGCTCTGATGAACACCCATCAAAGGCTTCAGTAGCTGTGTTAATGGAGTGTCCCATCAGCTACATTCAACTAAGCCAGTCCAAAGCCCCCAGTCCAGGCTCCTCATAGGTGCTGTGGGGGAAATAAGCAGCTGTGACATCTCTCAGTACCTCCATACCTCCCCAGAGTCTGGATAACTGGTGTGGCAGGGGAAGTGATCAGAGGGAGAGGAGAAATGCTCATAAAGCGGGCTTCTGCGGTGGGTGTGTGCAGGTTGTTTTTTTTCTTTAACCTTCCCTTCTCTTGCACAAGCACCCAGTGTGGCTTTCACTGGAGGGAAAGTGTTCCATCTCTCAGGGGGTGTTTGAGGTTTCTGTTTATTTGTTTATTAAAAAAAGGAAAGCATCTGGCATATGTGTACAAACATTAATGAATCATTTAAAATATTCTCAGTGCTGCGCTAGTGTGACTTCCAGCTATGAGAAGAAAACGAGATGGAAGGGAGCAGACAGACCCCAAAGGACTGCTTTCCAAGCATAGGATGGGGTGAGAAATCTTTCTTTTTAACTTCCTGCCTCTTCTCTCCCTCACCACCACTCCCAGGAGCATTTCCAGCTCTCCAGAACTACCATGGTGAGGACTTTGAGTTTAAATGAGTCTCCTTGAAGCTGCTGTGCCTTCAGAGAGCCTGACTCTGGCCAGTGGGTCTCTCTGAGAAAAGCAGTTTATTTCCGGAGCTGTGCAGGACCACAGATAGACATGCTGTAGGGAAGAAAGAAGTGTGGGTCACAGTAGCACTGTCCTTTTGCTGAGACAGACAGTATCTGGAACCAGGAGAATCAATTAAAATTCACAAGTATTCGAGAAGTAAGGCTCTAAGAAGAGTCAACTGCTTTCTTGAGTGTTTATAAGGAGCACAGCAGGCTGAAAAGCTCTGGCCAGAGGAATGTTTGAAGGCCAGTGGACATGAGGATCCCTCACATGGCTGGGATTACAGGAACTTCTAGAGCTTCTTAACAGGAGGCAATATCCTGGCATAAATTGAAAATTTAAATCGCCAGCAGTATAGCACTTCAAGAATTCCAGTTTGGGAATAGTGTAAGCACTATTTTTCTGCTTTAGATTTGACTCTGGGAAGAAGTTATAAGCTAAACCTCTCAAAAGAAATAGATATTCATATATCTGGTTACATTTTCAACCTAACTTGTGTTAGAGGTAGTGTAATTATTTTGTGTTGGCTGTCCCTCTCCAAATGAGCCTGCATGCTCAAATGGTAAAACTGCCTCTGTTATCACTAGAGTCTATGAGTAATAACTTTTGCTGAGGCCTTTTGGTGCCTGCATTTTCATGCTTTGGATTCTAGTCTTCTCTGAGCTGTCCTCAGCCATTAGGACTAGGAACTCAAAGTGCACTGAAGTAAGAGTGTAACACACAGCTGCTGGGACTGGCACTCCCCAGAAACGCCTACCGTTTGCCACATCTTTGCCACAGAAACCCAGATAAAGGCCAAGCCCAGTCTTGCACTAAGAGCAACAGAATTTGCCTCACCAAAACCACCTGGATGTGCTTGATGGCAACAGTGAGATAAAGAGAGCAGGGAAAACTCTGAAAGACACGCAGTTCCAAGCTGCAGTTTCCACCTGAGTGGAAATTAGAGATGCATGTTTTCAATCTTTCCTGTTTAAACATTTGTTAAGAGATACTTAATTATGTCCATATCTTTGAAAGTTTTTTTATTATTATTAAAAGCTACAAATAAGAAACAAACTGGGTCCAGATTCTGAGAGGCAATGATGGACCTGCTACAGAAAGAAGTATGAGGTTGTTTTGCATGCTTTCTCCAAATGCAGTATAGAAACAGATGTATGCAGTTTCACGTCCCTGTTATGGGTCAGGGGAGGAAGAGGGCTGCTCTCCTAGTGGTGGCACATCCTGCTACAGCAAAAACAGTAGCATTTAGCCTCTGCAGGGAGGTCCTAAAAACACAGCCTAAGGTATATTGTGATTTCACTCTCTATACATAATAAGAGTGTAAGAGCTAAGCCAGCAGCCTGCTAACATGCTGCTGTCAGGTTAAGGGAGGCATTGAGGCCTCAGGCTTCATTGCTGGAGAGCACCAGGGCTGGAGGAAAAGATGTCAGCCTTGTTACAAGGCTTGCAAGGGGTGGGAGGAGGTAGGAGGGCTACACTGTGCATAGATGGTAATCCTACTTCATGTAAGAGTCCCTGTTCCTCCTGCTCCTCCTGGGGTCAGACACCTCCAAATTTACCCATACCTCAAATGGGAGCTGCACCTGCTGAAATGTCCCCACTCACATAGAGAGAAGCTCTCTCTCAGTTCTTCCCTCCGTGAACTCATTCATCTTCCTAATGACTTTTTGTAGGCAGCTGCTGAATCACGCACAGAAATGTTCCCAGGAGAGAGAGAAGAGAATTACTTCCTCGGGCAGTAGTAGCAGCAAAGGGCAGTGTATGGGAACTGTTGAGTCACAGCCTGAACCTCTGATTGATCACCTGAAGAAAGAACTGAGTCAGCCGTGGGAGCACAGGTGAAGGCAATTCACCTGTGTGACCTGAAGGGGTGGAGCCTGGCTGCACCTCTCCTGGACCCCATAGAAGGGCCGACTGCCACTGGGGAAGGATCTCTTTCTGGAGATTGCTCCTTTTGGAGTTTTCTATTGTGAGCCTTGATCCTTGGATATGGGTGAGCATTTCTTTTTTGATTGTCTCTTTTCCACCACAATAACCTTTCCAACTACAACACCTGTAAAGTACTATCCTAACCACACTACTCTTCCAACTCTATGTTTGTTAACTGTACAGGCAGCCAAGGCAGATTTCCTTGGCTGCTGCTGCAGAGAAGGCTCTGGGCATTGCTGGAGGCCCCAGGGTAGGTATTTCAGTTTGCCAGGGCTCTTCTGAATGATGGAGTAAGAAGAGCTGCAGCTGCTCCTACTGTGGTGGAGATTAAATATTTCCCAGAGACTGCTCCTGGGTCTATTGGTTGTACTTTTAAATGCTGCATGAACAGTGTGGCCAGGAGGTTAGACCTGAGCCATAGAAAACTTTCTGCAAAGGAGAAAGGGACGTCATTTTTACGTGGTTAATGAAGGGAGTGGGGTGCCTGGAACGGCGCTCTGCTGCAGAGAAGTGTTTTGATGATTCTCTTAGTGCTGCTTGTGAAGCTGAAGAAGGACAGATGTCTGGGCTAAAGGTAGCAGATAGCCAGCTGAAGGGGAGAGAAACCATAGCAGCTAGAAATCCGAGGGGGATAGCTTTGCTCTGGTTGATGGAAGGAGTGGGAGAAGGGATGTATTTTCTTGCAGACGGGAGTGGCTGCTGGAGGGAGTGCAAGTCTGTGTTCCTGCACGCACGGTGGTGTGATAATCAATCTCTTGTGATTCTGACAGGTACCTGCAGAGGAGCAGAAACAAAGATCACACTGACAGTGATTAATGCATTGTTAGCTGTCAGACTAAGAATGTTCGTAGTGGGTAAATAAACACTAACCCCAGAGAAAGCTGCAGAGGGTTACAGTGCTGGGAGAACTGGATCTCAGCACTTATTTACCACAAACACTTTCTCTTTTTTATTTCCTGTTTGAAACCACTCTAATCCCACAACAGGAGGAGAAATGGATGCAGGATTTCTGAAAGAAAAGTCTACTTCCAGCCTAGGTTGTACAGGAAAAAGTGGAAAATGATGCAGCTGACCCCAGCCTGGGTTGCCCTGGACAAGACCTGGCATTGTTTTAGACACTATGATACAGCAGAGCACCTGCAAAGGAGGAAAACGGCTCTTGCTGTGCAGATCGCAGCTTTGGATAGCTTGAAGATAACTGAAGGCTCCACCACTCTGCACAGTCTACTGCTGAATGCTTCAACATCAATCTGAGAAAGGCTTTGTAGCTGCCAAGCGCCGGGTGTCTCTGCCACAGTGTAGGCTGTGCTCCCTTTCACTGTCACCATGCCTGGGGCTATCTGTGCCTTGCTCACTGGGTGGAAGCTGGGTGTTTGGGGGGCTGGTGGGGAGTTGTGTAGGGCAGGACTTGGGGCAGGTGCTCCCTTGGGCTGCAGTAGCACAAGGCATTTCTAGGGGATGGCAGTGCTCACTTCTGTGCTTTATGCATGCTGGCTCCTGGGCTGGGGATGAGGATAGCGCTGGCAGCCCTGGGTAGTGATGCCAGAACCTGGCACGCTCAGGTGTGGGATGGAGTTGCGATGGTTGGGCTGGAGCAACTCTGGACATGCTTGGGAGCAGGATAACAGCCTGCGGAGGCTAAGATCCCAACCAGGAGGCAGCAGGCAAGTTGAGGCAACTCTGGGGCTAGGCAGCAGCTGAACAGGAGTTGCAGTTTTCAACTGAGGTAGCCAAATTCTGCCAAAATCTTGTTTAATATGCCTATTGTATTTGCAGGTTTTCTTTCCTTTGTAAGAATGGCAGCCTTTAATCTTGGTAGTTTGTATTCCTTTTGTAAAGTGGAGTTATGAATGTTTAGCCCCCTTTAGAAGATCACCGATATCTGTGAGTGAATGTTCCTGCAGACAACCACAGTATTCAAGATACAGCACTGTGTTCTCCACCTAATTCTCACATCAGTTTCCAAGCTGAATCCATGCACCTAAGGGCTGAAATGTCTGTCAGTGAGGCTGTAGAGCTTGGTGGCTTTTTCAGGGATGTTGTAACTGTCCGGGAGTAAATCTCCATGAAGTGCTGGGGACAGAGGATGGCTGTAAAACTTCCATAACCCTGATGGG
The DNA here is from genome assembly GCF_016699485.2 of Gallus gallus. NCBI lineage: Eukaryota > Metazoa > Chordata > Aves > Galliformes > Phasianidae > Gallus > Gallus gallus. The sequence continues at coordinate 9,340,659 of NC_052534.1, forward strand.
TATGGTGTGACCAGGCTGGGGTGCTCACACATCCCCTCACCTCCAGCATCCAGCACATGATTTGCTGTTTAGGGATGGGCACAGAACCAGTATTTTAGGTTTAGTTATAGTTGCAAATACATGACAGCTGTGTGCCAATGTTATTCTGAGTGGCTGAATTCAAGAGCTTTAATCCTTTTGGTTAATGGGAAGAAAAGCGGATGGCACCAGCTATGTCTGTCTCATGGATCATTGTCTGATCCTGCTCTCCTTAATGCCCATGTCAGGGCTCTCTCGTGCCTCTGGCACTTCTCCTCCAGCCATTGCTCCCTGTTTTGTTTTGCTGGCTGGGTATTTCCTCATAAGTACTCCCAACTCCTATGCTACTCACTTGTCATTCACTGTGGCTGTTCTTCCCCAGAGTGCCACAAAACAAGCCCACCTCTCCTAGCCCCAGTGTCGCACTCAGGGCTCCCAGACTGGGCTGCTGCGGCTGCTTCAATTCCAAGACCAAGCTCTGTGCCATGAGAACACTGAACCATGTTCATAGGCTGATGTAAACTGGTGAAGCTCCATTGATGTTGATCTACCATATACGAGCTCAAAATACGGCTGAGAGTAAGTGGATAATTCCATGGAAGTATAGTGAGTGCTGAAGCATACCTGTGTTGTGTGGATGCTGAGTAGTGAAATCATTTCCACCCCTTTTTGGCTGATGATCCACAAGTGAGTGCAGAAGAAAAGCTGTGGTGTAATGCATGAGTTAGTTTACCCACTCTAAAATGTCACCAGTTCTGTGGAGAGATGCAGCAGCAGTTTAGCAGAGTGCTGTCCATGTGGCAGAGTTGCTCCTGTTATTTATATGGCTCCATGAGTGAACTCAGTGCAACCTGTCCTCCAGCATTTCAGTGCAGCTGACTTCTGAGCAGGGCAGCACCAGGCTGCAACCCGCGTAGAAATGTTGCAGGGAAACCCCAACTGCTCCCAGGCCTACAAGGGGACAGCGCAGTGTCCCCTCAGGGCCACAAATGCTTGGCAGAGCAGCAGATAGGAGGTGGATTAAGTGCCAGGAGAAGGAAGAGGTTTCCCCCAATATAATTCCATCCCTTTAATGTCTCTCTCCTTTCTGTCCGCTATGGTTCTGCAAAGCACGTCCAGACAGCAAAGCTTGCCTTTCCCTTATGCTTTCTTGCAGGGAAGGTGAGGAAAAGAAGAAATGTTCCATCTTGCAGCTTTAGATGTAAGGCACAGAGGTTAAAGGGCAGATCTGAAGCAGGTTTAGGCCTACATAACCAGAAATGCTCCAGGACAGGTTTCCTCAAGGGGGAGTGGAAGGAGAAGGGGCGTTTGGCGCTGACTATCTCTCTCAGGAGGGACTTGCTTTGCTGCAGCAAGGTGCTGTCCAGGGCAGTCACTATTCTGTACCTGGAGTTGAATTAACATCGTTCAGACTCCTCTGGTTTCAAGGGGTTGCAACATCTGTTGACATCTGCTTTTTTTTTTTTTTCCTTTTTAAAATATTCCCTCCTTTCTTAGGGGGAACCCAGCTTGCCAGTACCAGGAGGCTTCTCACATGGTTAGGGGTAAAGACTGGGGCTGCAGGATGGTGGGCTGTGCTCTCTGCACTGAAGGGAGCAGGAGAAGAGCCAGGTTGTTGGGCAGGAGGAGGTGGCGCAAGAGGCTTTTCCCGGAGTTGTTTTTGTATGCAATCGTGGGGTTTTCCCAATGGGAAACACAGCAGCAGCAACTACCTGCTGGGGTGGGAGCGAGCACTGCCTGCACTACAAAGCTACACCCTGAAAGCACTGCCTTGACCTGAAAGCAGAGTTTATTAACTCCAGATTTTTACAGCATAGCTGGCACGCTGACGGCGTTGTCTGAAAGCAATGAATCACTTGCAGATACAAATTAGGGGAACGCATCTCCAGTGCTGTGCCAGCCTGAGTCATGTGCAACTGCTGTGCCAAGTGCCAGCTGCTGAGTGGCAGTGAGCCCTTGGCTGTGCAACAGGCACTGCACACAAGGGCTCTCGCTGGCTGCCTGATGAGCACAGCCAGTGGTGATGGCAGCGGATTTGCTGAGCACAGAGCACAGGTGCCTTGAACAGCAGAATTGCCAGTTACTTAAAAGGAAGGAGATTGCCTGGGGCTAATTGATCACTCAGCAGGGGAAGAAGGAGTTACAGGTCCTGCTTAGCTGCAGAGAAGCTTTAGAGGACAGCTGTGGGATTTACCTCCGATGAAGGAAGTAGGGCAATAGCTATCATTGTCCCAGCCATCGTGACCCTTTTCCTGCTTTGAGACCTCTAGAAACACATTTGCTGTGATATCTGTCTACAGGAGCAGATAGAAAGTCCGGTAAAGCTACCTCCCACTGCTGCTTGCTGCTGTCTTTCAGCTGCAAGTAACCAACTGTAGAGCTGAGCTGGTAGAGTGAAATGTACTTAGGCTCTTCACCTGCATGCCCACAGCATCATCTGTCTGTGGGGAAGGACCAGGGACTGAGCACCCCTTGTAAGCTTGCACTCGCTCTGCAGGTTGAGGGCTTGAAGCCCTGCTAGCTATACTAGGAGGAGTCTTTTATAACGTGTCCGTAGGAAAGGCTCAGGAGGGAGTTGGATGCAATAAGAGCAACTGGCAGGATGGGGAAAGCAGGAAACCCTCTGCTGTGTTCCTTCTGTTGGATGTGTTGTCACCCCTGCAAATACTGCTGGAGATCCTTAGCGTGTGCAGGAGGCTGGGGAGGTGAATGAGTTAGTCCTGTCTTTTAAACAAGAAAACAGCTATGCCTGTGGGCTGAATTTAGGTCAGACTGGAAACTAGAACTCTGAAAATAAACTTTTCTCCCCCCGAATGGTGCTGCAAAAGCCTTGTATTCAGGTAAAGGCTTATAATTGTTTGAGCATTGGGAGAAAAAATTCTGCTGCTGCAAGGCAAGGTAGGAATTACTGGGTGAATGTTTTGTGCTACTGAAGTCTGTCCTGAACCTTTTTGTATTTTTTAAATAACTGATCATTTTGACCCTTCCGATTTCACTCTGAGCATGAACTTTTAATGGGGGCACTTTCCTGTTTGCCCCAAACCTGCAGACTGCGGTGTTTGTTTTCGATTGGGACCTTGTTGGCATTTCTGCTGAGCAAATACAGTTATCAGATGTATTCAGCTCTTAAAATTCAAGTGAGAGCAGCTTATGTGGCTGCAGGGATGTGCGTAGCAGAGAGGTGGAATAAAAGCTCAATTATTTTTCTTCTTTTTTTGTGTTGTTGGACAAACCTGCCAGAAACATGAAGGTTCTGCCACGTGTTTTCTGTAGCCAGCCAAATATTATGTTTTAAAGCATTCAAGGTCAGAGGAATGACTTGGGCTCAGCAATTCTTCCTCCTCGCAATAGCTTCTGCTGAATGTAGTCTTTAAAACTATGCGTGTGGGGGGCCAGATCCTGACCCCCGTTGCATCTGCTCTGCATTGCTACTGAAAATGCAGAGCGGGCAGAAAGCTGGCTTAGCTGGATTGCTGGAGATTACCCTGACCCAGTTTGTCAGCTGCAGGACAGGAGCCTGAGTGCCGGGGCACGGCAGAAGGAGAGGGGATCTTGCAGTGACATGCGTGTGTCTGGGGACTTGTTGGGTGGGATTGTGGCTGTCCCCTGTAGGTGTTCCAGCGGTCGGGTGGTCCTTGGCTGCTCTCACGGCAGGACTCTGGTCGTGGGCAGCAGCCAAAACCCTGTGTTCCAGCCTCTGAGTTTTTCTTTAAGGCTCTGACTAGGTTGGCTTCTACAGCCTTTATTTTGGTTTAAAATTGCTTTCTTAACAATAATTTTGCCTTGGCTGATTTATAAAATGTCTGCATGACTCAATAAAACATCTGCGCCGAGTTCACTTCTGATCGTCCACCTCTGGAATTCCAATTCTGCCTGTTCTGTTTGCTCACAAATTGAGAGTGGTCTGAGCTTTCTCAGAGGCGTGGATCCTGAAAGAGAGCGCAAGGAGGAAACCTCAGTTTTCATTACAATGTAATATTATAAAACATGCTTCTTTCTTTTGTAGTAATGGAGAAAAGATTGAAAACATGACCTGAATATACTCTACAGGCTCAGTAACTGAAAAGCAATGAATAAAGAACCAGAAATTCACTGAGTTCTTGGTTTGCGTGGGGTTTTTAACCTAGCATCAAGATTTTGGAGGTCTCATTTTCAGATATATCATTTGAAACAGGCACTGCTGGGGTCCTACTGAATACTGCAGGACAGCTGCTCCAGATTGCTGTGCATTTTCCCTGCTCATTAGTCCCTTAACCTGCCCAAGTTCCTTCTGTTTCTAACCCAAACCAATCTCTTCTGGATTTCATTTACTGAAGCTTGGAGAGCTCATCTATGTGCGGAAGCTCCCTTTGAGACTGCTTGGGTTGGTTGTGCTTGCATGACCTGACGGGGCAAGGATGGGTGCATTTCCCAGGAGAGAGGTCCCCAGGAGAGAGAGCAGGCCCCACCTGCTCTGGTGCTGCTTGCTGCAGGAGATGAGTGGGTTTCCTTCATGTCCTCTTCCAAAATCACATGATAAGTGGCAGTGTCTGGTAAGGTACCAGCCTGCTAGGACCAGTGGGGTGAAAAGGCACTGCACAGTTCAACACATGGTGTGTGATTTCAGGTGGCAGGATGGTACTGTTTCAGAGCACTGGTGTCTGCAATCTCCCCTTCTAGTATGTCCTGCTTTAGCTTTACAATCTAGTAGAGCTGATACTTCTCAGCTTTGAGTGGCCAGCCCACCGTTGCTCTTGGTGTCTCCTGGTCAGGTTTTCAAGATGGTGAATGGGCAGAAGTGCTGACTGAGATGACTTTCAATGACTTTTGCCGATAGCAAAGGGAATTGCACTTTTTCTCCCCTTCCTCTGCAATATTCCTGCAGGTTTTGTGCTGTTCCCTGCCCTTTTCATGCTTTGTGCTGTGCATCCTCATCAAAGCCCTGCTTGGGGATAACAGCAGACCCCTCATTCCCTCCAGCATCCATCCCTCACCTACTGGTGCAGGGAGATGTGGCTCCACTCTCCTCGCTCCTACGCATTCCCACTGCTGGTTCTGCTTCTCTACCTTCTCCTTTAAATAAGGACTTATCGCAGGTCTGAGCTCATCAATCACACCCAAACTATATTTTCCGGATTACTGCTATGGTGTCTTCCTTCTGTAACCCTTTTCACAGCCCCAGCTCAGTTCTCAACATGCAGGCTTTGTTTCTATGTAAGAATGGAATGGATAAAGCAGGAGAAGAAGGGAAATAAGGAAAGACAGACCAACACTGAAAGCAAAATGTGTGTAGGGCACATTTAATGTTATAGTACTTGACCAGAGGACTGGTGGCAAAGTTGCTGCATTAAATGAAATAAAGGCCATTTACCCTAGAAAGTTAAGAGGCATGGGACAGACAAGTAGGAGCCTTTTCATCCTCTTGGGGTTTCTTGTGTTCTGCCAGCTGCTAGAGTTGCTTTCCTGCCCATAGCCTGGGTTTGCCTGGTATTGGCCCTTGGCCTGGCTGGAAGTCCCAGGGGCATCCCATGAGACAGGAGGTTGTGATATGAAACCTCACATTCTTTGCAGACACATTGAGGTGTCTGAAACTGCAGAGTGGCACTTCTTAAAGGACACTAAGTAAGTTGTAGGGAGAGAGGAGGAAAATGCCCAACTTGGAGATTAAGTCTGACTCACCTGGAGGCTTTGAGAACTCCCCTCCCCCTTCTTCCCATCTAGGACTCCTAAATATGCTGGAAAAAATCTGCTCCAAAGTAATCATTGCTTCAGCTGAGCATTTCTGCCTGCCCAGCATTGAGAAAGGAGTCTCAGCAAAGTCCCCTTTTGCTATGTGAAACTGCTGCCACACTATTACAGCATGAGGGATGCATGGGTCCTGGGAAGACAAATTACTCTTCCAGCTGCGTGTCTCAAGCTGATGTTGTTTTGCAGTGGGGCTGTCAACAGCAGCTGGAGAGCCTTGATCCTGAGAAAGGATATATTAGTTGCTTGGGTTGGTTTTAACTATTTAATGCTTTGTCAGCAGCCTGATGTGTCACAGCACAGCTTGGAGATGAGATGTGACACTGTCTTGGAGCTTGAGGTCTGTCTGTCCGGGCCCAGGAAGATGGATGGCTTTGCGGTGTTGTTTGAAAGCTGCACTGACCTGTAAGTCTCTGTATTATTTACATAATTTTGTCTTTCTCTTTTACATCTGTATTTTATACATCCGTTATGAGGCAGTACCGCTTTTAGTGGCGAGCCAACTTTTTCTTCTAAAACACATGTTCCCTAAAGCCTTAGTGCTTTATTTCCTTTGTTCTGATTTATTGCTGTTGCCTTACCACATGTGCTAGGCACAGACAAGGAAAACTCCCCAAACCAACACAACAGCCCTCTCTACTCTCTTTCCCAGACCACATACATCAGGATTAACACACTGAGTCTATTATATCAAGCGATTCAACAATGAACTAATTTACCTTTAATTTCTTGGCTGCTTCCAAATAGAAATGCTGATGGAGAAGGAGTATCTGTAGGTTAATAGTGTGCAGATTGAGCTAAAACCCAATGAAAGCTGCTGTAGGAAACAGAAAGTTGGGATAGATGCTAAATCTGGAGAAAGAACAAGATTCTTAAAAAGTTAGGTTGACTTCATTTTGTAAATCTAACAAAGGATTTTGGGAGTATCATTTTTGTTTTTCTTCTGTCAATACCTAAAATGGCCATCTCAAAAAATGAACCCTCTTCCACGAAGGACTCTATGATATCTCAGGGTAAGCTTCAAGCAATTGCAGTTGCTGATCACTTAAAGAAACGTGCTGTTGCTTTGAAGATTGTAGAGGTGCTTGGGATAGAAAAGTTCTACTAAAGGTGGCTTTTCTGGAGGTTGTTCAGCGTTGGCAAAAGCAAAGGACTAAATTATTTTCACTGACGTTTATACTGAAGAGGGCATCACCTTTTCCTCCTTGTTAAATTTTTGTATCACCCTTCCACTGCTCTAATCTTTCCAATTGTAACAAGAAAGGGACCAGCGTGGGTAGGATGGTATTTCACAGGAAAGTAAATGTGCTCAGCTGTCTCAGAAGATCTAGGCTTGCGGAAAGGACTCTCCAAGGAAGGAATCTCCAACCAGAGGTTCTTCCCCAGTGGCAACCAGCCCTTAAATGGGGTCTAGGAGAGGTACAGCCAGGCTGCACCCCTTCTGGTCACGCAGCTGATTTGCCTTCACCTGTGCTCCCGGCACTGACCAGCTCCTTTCCCCAGGTGATCAGTCAGTGGTTCAGGTGGTGACTCAACAGCTCCCATACACTCCTCAAAGATAAAGCAACAGCTTAGAGGCTGAGCTGTGACTGTGAGTCTAGTAGATCTCAGCAGAGAAACTGGTTAAGAATGTGAAGGTTCTAAACCACCTCCTGCACTCTTAAGCACAGCCAGAGAATGTCTCGGTCCATACCTACAGTTGGTTTTGTTTCAATTCTTCAAAAATACTCCTATTCATGCCAGGGTTTCTGATGCACTGAATGCGTGTTGGATGCCTGGTGTCTGAGCTGCCTCCTTGGCAGGAGGATGTCTCTTTCTTTGCTACCTCCAGGACAGGTATGGGCAGAGCCCTCATCGTGACATTGTTCAGAACGCGGTGTGAATCATGAGCTGCTGAGACCTTCCAAGTTGTAGTTTACACAAAAGCCACACTTGGCCGTGTGCGCCAGGAGTAGAGCGGCTGGCTGAGCCATGTGCCATGTCAAAGTGCTGCTACCAGCACTGCAGAGGATTTGAGCAGCTTGCAGATAGGTAATTGCCACCAAATTTAACAACATTGGGATGAAGCCTCTGTCTTCCACAGACAGATATTCTGTGTTTGCACAAGCTGTGTGCAATGCAGAGTGCTGGTGTACCCTTTCCTCCAAGCACACCATTGGCTTTAGCAAAACCAAACTGACATTCTTCCACTTTCCCTAGTGGGGAAACAGATTGTGTCTCAATGCTCTGTGAGCACAAAGGTCCAATAAAACTGCATGATTGCAAGGGAGGGGATATCCTGACAGAGGGAATGCTATTAATATTTATCTTCTTTCTGTAAACCAACCCAAAAGCAGATTGTGCTCTGTCAGGTACCCTCGCACTGATCGCTGCTCAAGCTGCTCTTCTCTGCTCATTTTCTCCTTTTGAGGCACGCTATTGATGTGAAATTTGTTGTCATATTCAGGCCTGTTAACTGTGCTAGTTAACAAAGGAAGCATTCAAAAGCTGGCTCAGAGAGACTTTTTTCCTCCTTTTTAAATGGAAACCAGCTTCCCTAGCAAACCATATTATGGAATCTGCTCCCTTGAAACCAATATGAGGCAACAGCAGCAGTTGCAGCTAGTTGCAACATCTTGTCTTGCTAGATGGAGGCACACTGTGTTATAGGTGGTGCTGCTAGCAAAACTTTAGTGAAGGAGCCCTTCCACAACCTATCTAGTTGGGACCTGCAAACTTGTCTGAGATGAGCTAAGGACCCAGTTTTGCTTGGTTTCTGTGAAGCCAAATACTCAAGCTAAGTTCAGCAAAACTAAGCTTCAGTAACCCTGGACCTGAATTTGATAGAATTTGGCTCAAGTGGTTACTTTTACTGGAAACTGGGTCAAACTTTGACCCCAAACAAGCAGAGCTTTCTGATTCTAAACATCTTTGTGGTATTCATTTGAGAAAGTCAGAGACAGCAATGAAACAGCAAATCAGCGCTGGTGTGTAAAAGTGTCACCTAATTCCTAAAGGCAAAACCAAATTGTAATATAAAATGTGGTGTAAAAATCAGACCGCTGCTGTGATGAAATTCAGAACACAAATACTGTATCGATCACTGAGCATCTTTATAATTGTGTATGGTCATAAATTCCTTTGGAAAGGATTTTAAACCAGTTTCAAGTCTGATCTGAGCAGTGCTTACAGCGGAGTAGTTGGTACCAAAGTCCAGTGAATGACTGCAACCAGTATGGCATGTGAGTGCCTTGGAGGCATTCTCAAGGAGAGAACACTGTTTTGGGGCAGTAAAGTCAAACCCCACTTGCCTGGTTTAAACTATTCATGAGAAGATCTTTCTCAGAAAGCTTTAAAAGCATGGGGCCCTTTTTTGTTTTCTTAGAAAGCAGGAAATGAGTTTCAGCTCTGCTGTTAGCTGATTTCTTAGGTGACTTGCTTCCTAGGATAGCTTTTGGGGTCTGGAATGCTACAGAAATTATCTGAGGGCATTTTCAACACTTGAAAATTAAACTCAAATTGTTGAAAGTGTGCCAGCATTTAAATGAAAATTATTTTCTCCAAACGAACACTTGAAGACTTTGCACTTTTTTTTTAATCACAAGAACATTCTTAACCCAAACACCTTTGCTCTGTGGTTTCTGGAGTATTCAGCGTGCACTGCTAAGACCAGATGTGCTAAGGATGTAATTGAACTCTAGATCTTTGGCTAAAGACTACATGAGCAAGGAGAGCTAGTTTTTTGCCCGGTGCAGAGATGTAAGTAGGTGTAACAGCAAATACCATTCCTGCCTCTGTGCCCTGAGCTGTCTGGGCAGCAGTACTGGTGCAGAATTCTGCTGTGCAGGGAGGGTTGAAGCGTGGGGCCAAGAAACTGGGTCCTATGCAGGTCATGGCTGGAGTTGGGGTCTGGCCAGGACATTTCCTGCCCTGCAGATGTTCTGGTATTCAGGGGCTCCTCTTGGAGAGCCGTTGCTGTCCTCTGGTGGGCTTTCAGCCCTGCTGGGGTAGGGCTGCACTGTTGCCCCAGGCAGATGTTTGGTTTCAATTGCTGGGCTGGTAACTGGACACAGGAATGAAAAATTAGTCTGATGTCCATAAAAGCAGTGGCTGAGAGTTTCTGTCATTTCATAGGCTGAGATGAGGGAAGAATCAGAGAATATCCTGAGTTGGAGGGAACCTCCCCTGACGCAGCTCCATGCCATTCTCTCAGGCCCTGTCGCTGTCACACAGAGCAGAGCTCAGCGCTGCCCTCCACTCCCTGTGAGGAGCTGCAGCCTCCATGAGGCCTCCCCTCAGCTCCTCTGCTCTGGGTGAAGAAGAAGAGAAACAGGTAAAGGAGGCTGACCTGGCAGATGCCAACTGAGGATGATTTAACAGACCCCGTCTTGTCACTGTGTAGTGAATGAAGGAACCTGTGAATAGTCCTGTCGGCAGCACGCTATTACTGACTAACTGCAGGCACGGTGGGTCAGCACAACCAGTCCTTCCCCAGACATGAGCTTCTCACTTAACCGCAGGTCAGCAGTTGGTGCTGGTTTCGTGGCAGGGAGCCAGCGCTGTTGGTGTGCTCCCATGGGTGCAGAGCAGAAAGCCTCCCTGCTGGGAGTTGGGTGGTCGTTCATCTTTCGGATGTCATTAGTGCTACTCGCTCCATTAGCAAACCTAGCAACACTATGGATGTGGCAATCCTTCAGATGGGTGGAATACTCTTTTCCAAGACGTATTGCCATTGAAGGTAATGCTGTTCCCCTCAGCTTGTTTCTGCCTACCTACCCAGGCCAGGCTCAAGCTGGAAATGTAGAAATATGAGAGGAGATAGGATACCCCAGAAGCTTATGCTGGCTTGGAAAAGGATGTGAAGCACGTCCAAATAGGAGTAGTCTGGAAAGAGTTTGTGTTGGTCTGTTATTTCATTATTAGCTAAGAGATGTGAGGTTTCCTTTTCTAGATGAGCACATTTCAGCTGTTACATAAGATGGCAATTACTCCTTGAGAGATGGAACAGTTCTGCTAATTTAATGAGTTAGCCTTGCAAATTAACTTGCATCCACCGTTGAAAAGGCCTTTTTCAAGTCTCACACGCATGTTTTGGACCTCTTGATAAAGCTAGTAGCATGCTAGTCTTTCACAAGCAGCAAGACCTTCAAAAGCATGCAAGTTATTGCTGGCATGTTGTATTCTTGACATGCCAAGGAAACATGGATTTTTTTTCACACAAACAGGCCAATCAAAATAGCTCCTTAGCAAGCTCTGTAAGAACTCCTGGGCCCCAAGAAGGTAAAAGGCACAAGCAAATCTTTGCTTCTGAATTAGTTTTCCTAGATGGATTGTGCTGTCACACATTGGGTAGTTCATTTGCACTGGTTTGGACCTCTGATGAATTATGGGGATAGTAAAGGATGAAAAGGAAGTAAAAAAAAGAGGACTAGGAGATAATTTGGATATTTGATCTTTTAAGTATTATCATCAAATGCAGACTGTGACAAACTGCAGGCACTTTTGGAAGTTCTCTTTACGAGCTGTTAACTGGCAGGTGAATGTAGGTGTTGAGAGGAAAGGGAGCTCTGCTGAAAGCATGGGGTGGTGCTGAAGCAAGGTGACTGGAGTGTCCTCACATGTCCCGACACTGCAGCAACCAGATCGTGCTCTACAACCCACAGGTATTGGAGGCTGTTTTGGAACTCCCTATTAAGGACTATGTATGCTGACTGCAGTATCTAGGCGAAGGCAATTGGATATCACAGCTGTGGCCTCAGCTCAGTGTTTCTCTCTGAGCTGGTGTTACTGTGTAGGGCTCTTATTATGTATTAGATTACCAAAACCAAATAATGACACCCACCAAGGCTGAGCCCTGTGATTACTGTTGAAAAATTAGAGCCCGGTCTTGGCTAGCACTTGTCTTTGGCAGTGTACAATAACATTTTTCCATACAGCCAAGGGGATTTTTAACAGAAAAGAGATGGAAAGCATACATAAACATTGACGCTTTCTGCACACCCACATCCTTAGCTGCTCCTTTGGGTTGTATTTTTACAGGTTTGGTACCCGTGCCAAATTCAGTTGTGCTTGCTGCTTGGGCTTGGAGGGGGCACAGCCACCTACTTCCAGCTTTGTTTTGGCCCCAATAGTCATTAAGGCTTCCACAGATTTATGTGAACAATTACTGATAACTGTGTTTTTTCTCAGGGCAAGGGTAGTTCTTTTGGAAATGCTTCCTCCTAGGGAAAACATCAGGGGAGAGGCTACTTCTGTGCCAACAAGCTCCCCTGCAACCAAGTGCTCTTACAGCTGTGTTGATGGCTAGTGCAACACAGTCCTAGAGACAGTGCTGCTCCGTGGTGTGCATCGGATCTATGTGAACCACTGACACAAAAGCTCACACTGCCTTCCCTTTTTCTTTTTTAACCTTGCCTTTAAGAATTGTCCTTTTCTCTCCTTTGGCGAGCAGCAAGAAGGAGCCCTGATTGCGGTGCCAGCACAACAGCAGACAGCAGGGGAGGAAATCGAGGCGAGCACCCCTGGTGCACATGTGGATGGCTGATGCTGCCATTTCCTATTTTTATCCTGATTCACCGCTCCTGGGAACGTAAGCCAAGTTTTCTTTTTCTTTCCAAAAAGAACATTCGGCAGGGTAACATTCGGCATCACAAGCTGGCCTTGAGATGGGGTTTGCTCCGGCTTCCCTGCTGAGCCGCTGCGCACAGCTTGTTTCTAAAACACGGCTCAGGCACTGCTAGTTGCCGTGCTGTCACAGGGGCTGATCCAGCACAGAACCTGCTTGGCATTCTTGCGGAGAAATCACCCAGTGCCGCAACTCACAATTTATTATTGATTGCATATTAATATCCAAAAAAGGCAATAAAATCCACTCTGTGTTTTTACAGAAGGAAAAAAAAAAGTACTACAAGCTGAGCGGTGCAAATCTGGAGAAGTCCTTGGCTGGCGCAGAGCTGTGCGCAGTGCTGCTTCTCCCTTAATTACAAGCAGTTTAAAACCATCTCCTTCCTTCAAAGGAGGATTTTGTTCGGTGTTTGCCTTCGTTTTAATCTCACGAACGTGATGCTCTCTTGGAACGCGTCCCTCGCGCTGTAACAGCAAGACGTGCTGCTGCTTTTGTCCCTGCCACTTGGGAAAGGCGCAGCTCCTGCTGCTTGTCCCTGCGGCCATGGGGCTGTTACTGTCAATACACCACCCTTTAAAGGGAAAGAAAACAGAACAAAACCCAACAGCAGCCTTTTCCCCCCCCAAGATTTCCTATCTTTTTTTTTCTCTTGTGTTTAAGCCAGGCTGTGCAAGTGCTCCCTGAAAATGGGTGATTTAAAATGTACTGCGCTGCATTGTAGAGGAAAGCTCGTTATTCAGCATACTAATTATTTCTGACTCCCTGTATTTATGAAATGCCGTGTAATAACTAGCTCACCACAATGCAAATAGCACAAAATCAGTGCCTTTTATCATTTTGGCACTTTAGTGCATAAACATATTCCAGAGTCTCTCGGGGGAAGGGGGGGAGGGGAAGGAGGGGAGTTACTGGGAATTAAATAATGTTTTTATGACTTCTGAAATACGGCATTGGATTTCATAATCTGCAACGCTCCGTGTACGTAGTCCATGTTATGCCTTTTATTGGTCTCAGTGGCTTACATTGCAAAGGTCAGCTGCAAAGAGAAGATGTACAAAGGCTGTTTTGTGGAACAGGGAGGACATCCTTAGGACGAGTTGTAATTGCATACTTACGCCATGCTGGGACGCCAGAACTTATCCACAGCTACTTTTGTTTCAGGGAGAGTGAAAGCTGGGTTACAAGGTGCTTGCTAACTGAGGCTTCGTGGTCAGCATATATCACTAGTGGATGAGTCTGGCGTTTGTCAAGCCCCAGAACATGATGAACAACCCATTACCACCAGAGTAATGGAGAGGTCTGAACGTCCACAAATGACAACCGGGAGCAATTGAAGTATGATGGGGAAGGAGGATGGGCTGCAGCTCCAGGTGAGTTTCTGGGGAGTTCCATGTGGTCTCCAGGAACAACGGGCAGGTGGTTCCTAGAATGTGCAATTCCATAAAATACTGTCCATAAAACCAGGGCTTATGGGCTTCTTGGTAAGTTTGCTTGATACTACAAAGAGTTGCGGATCGCGTGCTTTGGTGCTGGGAGAAGTGTCTGCTGGCAGTAGTTATCTAGCATCTTGTTGGTAAGAGGCAGAGTGAAGCACATAAAGCTTCAGAAAACCTTAAATTGACATCGAAAATTAAAGAAAGCCACAGCTGCTGGTTGCAGGAGATGTTGGGCAACTGAGCATGTTGGTGGGTTTCCCTCACTGTGTGACAGGGACTAGCTAGTGTTAGCAGCCTTGGGGAGGCTTAGTAGTGTTTTAGAGCTGCCAGCTCCCTGTGCATGTGCACAAGTCCTAGAAAGGGCCCTGAAGTCCTGGTGGATCCAGCTGGGTCCTGCTTAGTCTGAATTTACAGCTCTTGGCAGACTTGGGTGACGTGCCATTTCTTCCGTGCTTTACCTGTTGGCCTTAAAAATTACAAGGAGTGTGAAGCAATGTGTGTTTTGCTGGAGCTGAGGAGCTGATTTTCCATTTCCATGTTAAGATATTGTTTTCTGCATTTCAGAAACAGACCCACAGTCTTCAGATTCTTTAACCATATAACATTTTTCTAAACAAAAGCCTCGCGGAAAGTGAAGTTTTGTAAATGATGCAGAAGTGAAGTAATGATATTTATCATTCCAAATGTGCAACTACTCTGACTTCCTTTTTCTTTCCCTGTTCAGGTGAAAAGAAGAATTGGATCAACAGCTGATACTGAGAGAGGCAGGAGGTTTTCACTCCCTTCAAGACTCCATATTGTATGTTTTTCCAGACTATCCTATAAATAAAAAGTCATTAAGATACAGTGCCCCTGGCTATAATATCCAAGGATAAGTATTTGAGATGCAATGAGAGATGCTCAGGGAATTGATAAGTCTTTAGGAGAAAAAATTTCTTGAGATCAATTTCCTGATTCAATACTGAAGTCTTCCTATCATACAAAAAGTAATGTGATTGTCCATGGCTCTAATAAAATCTCAATTTTTTTTTTCTACCAAGCTTTCATCTATAAAAATCAAATTTATCCAGCATTAGTCTGCATTTTGAAAGAAATGGCTTTCTCTTGATATGATATTAATCCGTTATGATGCATTAATATGGGAGAACAATAATTTGTTGCATTTTTTTCAAACAGAAATGATCAGCTGGGAGATAGGCATAATAATTGTCTTTGTCCTTCATTGTCACAGGCCATTAGCTAATGAATTTAAGCTGTTCTTGGCTCTTGCTCCAATAAGAAAACTACATTAGAGATCGTGTAGCCTCAGTGTTACATAAAACCTTTCTGTGGGTTTTATTTTGGTCTCACTGAGGTGATTCTGCAGTGCACTGAGAAATGCATCATGACTTCGCAGCAAACAATGAGGTCAACATTAACTGATGTAGTGGGTCTAGCAAACTGAAGTCCATCTACAGCGAGTAACGTTGCCAGAAGCTACAGCCTCTTTGTTTGGTTCCTTCTAGCCAAACAAGTCTAGGGGTAATGGTCTTAAACTGAGACAGGGGTGGTTTAGGTTGGATACTAGGAGGAAGTTTTTCACCCAGAGGGTGGTGACGCACTGAACAGGTTGCCCAAGGAGGCTGTGGATGCCCCATCCCTGGAGGCATTCAAGGCCAGGCTGGATGTGGCTCTGGGCAGCCTGGTCTGCTGGTTGGCGACCCTGCACATAGCAGGGGTATGAAACTACATGATCACTGTGGTCCTTTTCAACCCTGGCCATTCTATGTTTCTGTGATTCTAATTCAGTCAGACTTTTCATGCCTGTTTTTTATGACTGTTTCAGGTTGATCTTTTGAATGGGAAGATTTGCTAAACTTGTTCAACTCTTCTAAGATTGATACTAGGAAAAATAAGTAACTTCGGCAATGCTTTAAATAAGCAACAGGAGCACATGGCTGTAAGTTGCACCATCCCATCATCTTTGCAGTTTGCCCTCTCAATGAGAAGTCTGACAAAAGAAAATCCTGTGAAGGAAGAAATGCTCTTCACTGTCCTCCTGAAAAATCCACTCATCTCCTGGCCATGTGTACAACACATCACATACAGATGCGCAGCAGAATTTATTTTGCAATCATTCCTTTCCCAACAAAATGATTTCGATCTGCTGGAAGGGAAGTGCATTAGAAATCACAAAACTAGAGTACAAGTCTTATCTTTCCTATTGACTGTAGCATGTATTGGCCAACTGTAGGAGTCGGCCAACTGTGAGACTGTAAACCCAACATTTAAAGGTAGGTGAGCATCAATACTCTTTTGTTGCAGAGCTAAGAGGTTGTATAAGATAACCTTTGACAGAGCTGGGAATGGACATGACTTTCAGACATTTTATCAAACTGCTTCTCTGCACCGCGTTGTTCCATTGCCTGGCTGGCACCAGTGCTCCTTCTGCAGACCAGAGAGCATGGGATGGCCTCTTCCTGCAGCTCCTCTTTCCCCAGCCCTTCTAAGCCCCTCCAGCAAGAGCTGTCTTCTGCCTCTTCCTGGCAGAGCCACAGCTCGCCAGCTCAGCTGGGGGGCATCATCTTTGGGATGCAAGAGTGCTGCGCTGAGGGCGGGTGCCAGGCAGCAGCCATCATCCATTGCCCTACACCGATAACGCTTAGAGCCTTGCTGACAGAAGCTGATACGCACCACAGGTAAATTCAATGTGCATGAAAGGACTCTTGTTCTTCTTCAGCACAGAGCATAAAGGCATACTGTCAGACAAATTAATTTCTGATAGCTTTCTTTTCAACAGCATTGAGCTGTTATTTTTCCTGGGCTTTGCCAGAACTTCCGATTTATCTGTTGTTCCCCTAAACAGACAGATTTGCTAGTTTGGATGATACAGGATCTTTTGCTAGAAAGAAAGAGGCTGAGATGCCCTCACCAGCCTTTTGCTGTTGTTGTGTATGTCCTTGCTGAGCTCCAGAGCTCTGGGTAGAGATGGAAGGAAAGCGTACCTGTGGTGACTGATCAAGTTTGTTTTTTTTATTGTAGCTCTGTGGAGCTGTAAAAGCATTCACTTATCCTGGTTAATAAGATTCCCAAAACTATTCAGAGAAAGAAATCTGAATGTCCCTTCCCAGGCTGTGGAGGAAAAACAGCTGACTAGCTGAACCTCCTCCTTCAGCTGGGACTCACTGAGCAGTCTCCCACAGGGACAAATGCTGGGTAAGGCTGTTTGTACTCCACCAGCCAAACACTGCCACAATCTGGCAGAATGAGCCATACAGCCCACCTTTAGTGAGTTCCAACTTGTTTCTTCCTAACTATGCATTTGACCACTCACACCCTAAGTCATCTTGGAGATATCCAAGGTCAGGCTTGACAGGGCTTTGAGCAATCTGATCAAGCTGTAGGTGTCCCTGTTCGTTGCTGGGGTGTTGGACTAGATAACCTTAAAGGGTCCCTTCCAACTCAAATGATTTTATGGTTAATACCAGGATGGAGGAGCTGAAGTCCCAGTCTGTGCTTTGGAGATCAACTCTCTATGTAAGCAGAGAGAGCGCTACAGGAGTTAGTCAATATTTGCTTATTGTGACTTCAATGCATGCAGTGTTAGAAGTGTACAAGGAGATTAACAAAGACTTAAAGTAATACACTCTGTTGAAATAATGTATAACACTCTTAAATACATGTGAATTGATTCAGACATACCAAAGAGCTCTTTCTGAGCCTGGAATTACATAGTTTGGACATGGCTGAGATTGTAAAAATAGGAGTAGGCAATTTTACAATCAGTTTTACAACATAGAATCATAGAATCATAGAATTGCTTAGGTTGGAAAAGACCTTCAAGATCATCAAATCCAACCCCCTGCTAAAGTGGGTACTCTTCAATAGGTTGCAAAGGTCAGCATCTAGTTGGGTCTGGAATACCTCCATAGAAGGAGGCTGCACAACCTCTCTGGGCAAGCTGTTGCAGTGCTCAGTCATCCTTACTGTAAAGAAGTTCTTCTGCATGTTAGTATGGAACTTCCTATGTTCAAGTTTTAGGAGGTATCTTTGTTGTATCATTATGCTCTGCTGAGAAGAGCCTGGCCTCATCTGTTACGCATACCTAAAGGGAGGCAAAATATCAATCAGATTCCCCCTCAGTCTTCTTTTCTCTGGGCTGAACAGCCCCAGATCTCTCAGCCTTTCCCAGTAAGGGAGATGCCCCAGGGCCTTTATCATCTTTGTGGCCTCAGCTGCACTCCTCCTAGGAGATCCCTGTCTTTCTTGAACTGGGGAGCCCAGAACTGGACACAGTTCAAGAGAGGCAGGTTTTCCCTGCAGTGTCTCCAGCACCAGGACCAAAGCCTACAAATGCTTGTCCGCTTGTGTGTCCTTGCATAGATAAGGTTCATGGGATCATTTTCATTAACTATAACTTTGCTAATCATAAGCCCTCTCCAGGACTAAGGCCATATCACTGTTGCCATTAGGCCCTAAAGTCTTGTTGTATGGTGTTTGGGATTCTGGTGTTACAAATTTTCTTCGTCTGGTAGGAGCTTGGGTTTGCATAATAGATTGTCTTGTCACATATGCAAGGTAATTTATAGAATCACTAAGGTTGGAAAAAGCCTCTAATATCATCATGTGCAACTGTCCTCCTACTACCAATGTCGCCCATTAACCCACGTCCCTCAGTGCCAGATCCCCATGGTTCTTGAGCACCTTCAGGGATGGTGACTCCACTGCCTCCCTGGGCACCCTGTGCCACTGCATCACTGCCCTTTTGGAGAAAAAATGTTTCCTAACACCCAACCTGAACCTTCTCTGATGCAACCTGAGGCCATTGCCTCTCATCCTATCGCTGTCACCTGGGAGAAGAGGCTGACCCCCTCCTCCCATCAGGCAGTTGTAGAGAGCAATAAGGTCTCCCTGCGTCTCCTCTTCCCCAGACTGAACAATCCCAGTTCCCTCAGCTGCTCCCCATCACACTCATGCTCCAGACCCCTCACAGCTTCTCTGGACACATGCCAGGGCCTCGATGTCTTTCTTGTAGCGAGGATCCCAACACTGAACACAGCACTTGAGGTGCAGCCTCACCAGAGCTGAGTACAGAGGACTGTCACACCCATGGTGAAGTTCAGATCTTGGTGAGGATTTGTTCGGATGTGATCTGTGCTGGCCTGTGCCTCGTTAATGCCCCCACTCCAAGGCAGCATACCTCTGTTCCTAACAGGCAGTGTGGATGACTGATGGTGTAGATCCAAAGTTAACTAGGCGTTCTCTTTAAAGGCGACATATGATATTGTATTTGGACAAAGAGGAATTTCCTGCCTAATCTTTGGAGACAGCTGTATTACATTTTTATGATTTCTCTGGTATTTATGCAGAGTTATTGAAATACAGTTGAAAGGCTTAAATTCTTTTCCAGTATGGTATTCTGATTGCATGTCCAACTACTCAGATTCTAATAACCAGGATCTCAGATTAAAAAAAAATAAAAGAAAGGCATGGGCTCCACAACTGTAACTCCTCGACCCCTCCATCTCTGCAGTGGCAATTTCTTTAGGTGCCTCCAGGAACCTCCATCTGCAGATGAACTTGCTCCATCTCAGATTTTCTGCCAGTGCTCTTGGAAAAGGGTCTTTCTGTTCAGATTCTGCTTTTGTGGAGAAAGAGACTTTCTCACTGTGCTGCCGTATGTATCTGAAATGGTTTTTTGCAAATCCCAGCCATGGGTTGCTTGCTTATCTTGTCTAACGCTTGTCTGAAGGCCCTCTCCCTTTCAGCTGTCTCCACAGAGTGCTGTTGGCAGGCTGTGTAACAAGCAATTAGGTGATGAATAAAGTATATGTTACGTGCTCAAAGGTAAAAAGAATTTCAGAGAAGACAAAAAGAAGTTATTACAAAGAGGAAAAAGCCAACAGTTCCAGAAAATCAAGGTCAGTATTCCTGAAGGGCATCTTAAATTAAATCAGCAGCTGAATTATTTGGTAAGAAATGTGGTATTTATTTAAAAACAAACGAACAAACAAAAAGACAACAAACAGAGAAAGAAACTCTTAACCTCATTAATGCTGCAGGATGTCCTAAGCAAGCATAATTTTACTTTGCAAAAAGGCAAGGGAGACCACACAGGAAGGGTATTGAAGAACTGGAAAAGGTACAGAAGACACAAAGCAAGATGGAAGGATCGAAAGCTGTTATTTATGGACAAAGCACAGCCTGCTCTTCCCTTCCCTTCCCTTCCCTTCCCTTCCCTTCCCTTCCCTTCCCTTCCCTTCCCTTCCCTTCCCTTCCCTTCCCTTCCCTTCCCTTCCCAGGGAGAAATTGAGGCTACAATGAGGGCACAACTCTAAAGGATACCAAAAGCTGGATGACAAAACTCATTAACTCATTCAGACCATTTACGAGCCAGTCAACATAAGACTGACTGGAAATAATACTGGGAAATATTCCCTGAAGAAATCAGTTCTAAACCAGTGTTTTATGTGGCAGAATAAGGAAATGCTGTCTGCAATGTGTGGGTCTCCACCATCAACACCCCATCTTTCATCTTGGCTCCAAGGGCTGAACTGCTGCAACATGGCTTCTGCATTTCAGGAATGTGACTCCTGTCCTTGACCTCGTCTGCAGATAAATACGTTGTCTCCCTTACTGCTGAGTGGTTTTGGAAGAATTTCAGCCAGATAGAGGTGGGTTAAAGGAATTACAGGTGAGGATGTTTTTCATCCTCCCTTTTGGAAGCAGACTCTTGGCTTTACCTACAGGATCTTGGGCTGGGCATGAGCACCCAGCACCTCTGGGATGGTGCAGTGAAGCTGTTTGCAAAGGCTGTGACATGAAGCTGTCACCCAGGAATGGGCTTTTGAGGCACCTCTTCTGGACAGAGCACAGCAGGGTCTCACCACATAGCTGCTGTGGGCTGAAGTCAAGCAGGAGAAACACTACCCAGGTCAGCAGGTTGGGAGGTGAGTACCAGGCTGGCCTGTTGGCCCCTGTACATGCCAGAGTGTTAACAAGTCCAACACAGCACATCCTGACTCTCTGCTGTTAAGGCAAAATCCAACTTGTGATATTTTTATACCTAGTGCTACTTCCTCAAGAGCAACGCAGAACACGTTGCTTAAGTCATATACTTTCACTACAGGCTACAATAGCAACAGGACTAATTCTGCCATGAGGGAGTCACCCTTTCTCAGGTGCCACTCTCAAAGTCAAGCTTTCATTGCACAGAGAAAATGGAGTATTCCACCTTCACCTCCCCCTAAAAAAGAGTTTTAACCAGTAGTTAGCAGAGGGAACATTCGAAACATTTTCCCCTCCAATAGGGAATGGCTGTTAGTGTCATCAGCCGGTGTGAAAAGACAGCTCAGTGAAGAAGAGAGGATTAAAAAACTGCTCCCATTGCTGCATACATTTTGTGATGTGGTGAAACAAAGCAAAGAGCCATCAGGCTAGTCTGCTGCAACAGAACCCAGTGAGCATCACTTATTGCAGAATTGACTTTTAAGGCACTGCAAATCAGTCAGCAACACATTCAGGACCAGGAGGACGGCGCTTTGCTGAGATCTGGGGAAGTCTGTGCAAATTCTCCACTACCTTTGGGATCAAACTTCTGAAGGGATCCAGAAAGATAAGGAAGCTTAAGATGTAGCAGGTGGAGGCACGACCCATTGCCTCAAAAAGCTGAATGCTCTCACCAATTTGATATAATCCAATTAGTCAATTTCCTCGGTGACATTTCTGCAGGCTCATGTACAGAAGGACGGGGAAACAGATTTATAACGATAGCTATTTCTAGCAAAGGTCATTTCTTTCCTGGTGAACAACCCGTCCTTAGTCATTCTGATGAAGAGGTGTTGAAGGAGAAGGGAGAGGCCGTATAGCTTTCCAGATTAACAGGGAATAACTTAAGCAGAGCATAGCTAATCTTTCTACGTGGACCAGGAGGTCTGAAACCTTCTAACATCAGGATGAAGTCAGGGAACGGGAACCAAAATGGTGGGGAAAACAACAAACAGGATTTGTGGTGAGTTTGTGCAAGAGGCTGGATATCTTACTGTCGGCAGAGGGGGAGACCAAGAGCACAAGCATGTCTTTTGGGATAGCAGGAGCGTCCTCGGTGGGAGCAGCTGCTTCTAGGAAGCAGGTCAGGCTGCTATGGGGACTCTCTCATCACCCACCGGCATCCCAACCCCGGCGCCATTTCCAGGTGCCAGCGACGAGGGCGTGCACAAATAGACACAAATACAGCTCCACAGAGATCTCGCCGCACAAATGACGTGTGTTTAATTAACACAGGGCACTGCCCGCTCATCACGCGGCTGTGTTCCTGCTCGCAGCACGGCGGGAAGCACGGCCGTGTGGGTCTGCAGCCCGGCGTAACTCGAAGCTGAAAGCGATGAGGGAAATGGAACGTGTTAATAAATAATGCCGGCTGAAGCTCAAGTCACCGGGCAGCCGGCAGCGCTGCGCCTCACACAGCACGCACGGCGCCCGCCCTCGCTCGGATGGAGGAAAAGAAGCTCGAGGCGCTGCACGCCCGGCCTCGTTTCCCACACCCCGAACAGCTGATCGGCTCTTAAAAAGGGGCACGTCTGCGTCAAGCGTGCGGGAATTACTCTGTGTGCGGAACAGGGCAGGAAATCTGCCACACGCGCTCGAAGCCGCCGAGGTGCGAGGAAGGCCGAGCCGCGGCCACGCCTGCCAGGAGGGCACGCCTGACGGGACGGGACGGCCCGGCCCGCGGGAGCCGCAGCCCGCCGCCGCGCGGCCACGCCCCTCCCTGACAGCCCGCTCCTCGCCCCGCGCCCACCTTTCTGCTTTGGGAGGCGCCACCGCCAATCGCCGCACGTTCTCGTGCCGACGGGCGGCCGAGCGCGCCTATCGAATGGGCATCCCTAACACTCGACCCCGCCTACTCCCCCGCACTGTAGCCAATCAGAAAAGAGATTGACGTGAGGGGGAGAGCTCGGGAGAGGAGGTGTTGCGAGCGCCGTCTCCCTTCACTGCTTCGCTCTCCCCGTTGCGCGAGGGTCTCCCCCTCCGGCCCGCAGGTGATTGACGCCGAGCGGCGACCAATGGTTCACGCGGGGCGCGCGGTTCAGCCAATGGGACGGCGGGGGCGGGCCGCTCCTGGCCGGGGGGCGGCGGGCCGGGCCGGGCCGGGCTGAGGCGAGACGCGGCGCAGCGCCGGCAGGAGGGCGATGGTGGCGGCGTGAGGCGCGGCGGGACCCGCGCGGGCTGCCCGGCCGGCGGGGCGTGGTGCGGCCGGAGGCGACGCGCGCCCGGCGCTCGCCGCGGGAAGACGGGGGACGGCCGCGGGGCGCCGCCGCGGCGATGGGCAGCGGCGGGGCCGCCTCTCGGCTCGCCGCGCGGTGCCAGCGCCCGCCCCGGGGAACGCCGTGAGGAGCGGGTGCAGGTGAGCGCCGCGCCCCCGGGAGCCGCCCCGCGCCTTCCCCGCCCGCGCCCCACCGCCCCTCGCGCGCTCCTCGCCGGTGGCGTTTTAATTTTTAAACCCCAACGGCTGCCGGCCGACGGCTGCGGGGGGCGCGGGGCTGACGGCGGCCGGGCGGGGGGTGGCGGGGAAGCGGGGCCCCGGCGGGCTGCAGGTGAGCGCCGCCGCCAGGTGCAGCGCCCCGCGCCGCCGGGCTCCTCCGCCTCCCGTCCGCCGCCTCCTCCGGCCCGGGATGGAGGGCGACCTGCGGGCAGCGGGGCAGCCGGGCCGCCCCGCCCTCCCTCGTCGTTCCCCGACCCGGGCGGTTCGGCGGTAGCGCTCCCCCTCCCTGCCCGGAACGAGGCGCGGGGTGCGCGCGTGATGGGGGACAACTGTTAGAGCTTTTGTCGTCGGCGCGGAGACAAAGAAGGCGTCTCCCCGCGTCCCGCCTCGCTTCCAGGGGTGCCGCCGGGCCCCGCTGCCCCGCTGCCGGCCGCCGCCGCGGTGATGGTGCCGCTAGAAGGACGCGTTGATACGCCCCCAAACAGCCTCGCGGTTTGCATTCCTAAAATTGCTGCAGCGGTATAAATATATGTATTTATTCGGGGTGACGGGATGGGGTCCGTCGGTGTGGTTTGTGGCCGTTGCGTGGAGCGTTCCGGGCTGGGAGCGATGGCAGCGTGCCGTCTGCTAACCTGCCTCCTCCCCGGCCTTTTTGTCTCCCAGTCCTGCAGTCTCCCCGCCATCCGCTGTGTGAGGAATGATGACGGTTCCATGAGAGAACTTCCTCGCGTCTTTCGCCCTCTCCGCAGCTCCTATTGCCTGCTGCTCCCGGACAGTGATGAGCCGTTCAGCTGCGCTGGGGTTTCTACCGTGAAGAAAGGAGAGGTGGAATATGAGTTGTAGACGTTCTCTCGAGCTTCTTGTGCGTTGTCTTTCCTGCATCTGTATATAAACCTGCTAGTATTGAGCACGCACGCTCTTACGCCTACGTTGCTGTTCCTGCACCTGTGCCACAGGACTGGTGTTTCTCGCCATCATGGCTTCAGTTTGGAAAAGACTGCAGCGTGTTGGGAAACATGCCTCCAAGTTCCAGTTTGTGGCCTCTTACCAGGAGCTGATGGTGGAGTGCACCAAAAAATGGTAAGAAGTGGCTCGCGCTGCTGCCCAAATGCGGAGTGAGTTCTTGATGCTGAAATGGAAGGATGTTGCTCGTTGCGTGTTGTTTGGAGTGGGCATGGCCTTGCTTTCCTCACTTGCCCATAGTAGAAGCAGCTGTGTGGGGTGCTCGTCTCCCTGGAGCACAGTGCTGCATCTTGGACCTGTTGGTTCTGTTCCGTGTTGTGATTTTCTTTGCTGGCTTTATTATGTGGGACAGTGCATTTATGAGCTCGGCACGTGTAGCTTAGTGAGTTTCTTTTTTTTTTTTTTGCTATTCATTTATCTATGTTGTATGTATTTTCCAAGGGTCCTTTTCTGACCTGCAGCTTGCTCTTGGGGCTGGTTGTCCCCTGCTGACGCTGCCCTTAGCTGACTGAGGCATTTGGGATCAGCCCTGAGCGTGGCGTTGTCGTCATCCGCTTTTGATTTTGACTCCTTTACCTGAGGATGTCTCGTCTCTCCTCCTTCCTTTCCATCTTCTTAAGAAAAGAGATGAGAGATGGGTCCCTGGGAATTGGCTGAAGGTATTTGGTTGGTTGGACAGGAATTTCGTGCAGTAGCGGTCCAGTTGGATGGCTTTGGAGCTGACTAGACAGCAGTTATGTTAATTGTGTGGGTCTGGCACAGGCCCGTCTTGCTTCCTGTGCAAAATGAACTTAAGTGCATCTGATGAGGAAGACTGGAAACAGCTTTTACAGTCTGCTAGCAAACATCTCCGTTATACAAATACTGGAATGCTTTTATACCTTTGGAGTATTGATGTTGTAATTCCTCACATTAGCATGAGCCTGTAGTAGCAGGGCATGGAGAAAGTACTTTGCAGTCCTTGCGGACAGAGATGTTCAAACTGCCCTGAGACAATCTGCAGCCTCCTTCTAATACTCACTTCGTCCTGTTGGCAAGGCTGGCCCTTGCATTGGCTGCCTTTGCTGGTTATGAGTAATTGCCTCTACAGATTCAAACTCTATCTCTCGGAGTTGGGAATGTCAGTCAGATGTGCTGGAAGGCTGCTTGCTGCTCTGCCTTAAAGGAGCTCCGCTGGCTTAGTTGTTTGTTTATTTCTAACAAACTACCTGCTAGCCCAAAGTATCTCCAAAGATGATCAAGAAACAGAATCATTTTGGAATTTGAACTTTCTTTCACTGAACAAACTTATGAATAAAAATATTGTAATGGTTGAAGGAAGCTGTCACAATCATCCCAGGTGACCAACCGTCCAGTTCAGGCCCAGGAGTTCTCCTTGGTAATTGTACCAGGTTTATTTCAGTATTTGTGTGTGTAACATTTAATGGCTTTTTCACCTTCTATTTATCCTTTACACCAACTCACCTCTTTTGGCTCTCATTTTCCCTTTCACTCCTTCCTTGTGAGTGTGCAGAACACTTCAGTACTGAAGTATGAATGTTCAGATTGGATCTGCAACCTCGTTACACCCAAGAATAAGTGACACACAAGTTCTCCTGTCAGCAATCGTGTTATTTTGGAACAAGAAGTTAATTGTTTCTATCATAGATGACCACCTAGCAGTATGCCAGCACGCTGAGTGGTGATACTGCCTTTCAAAACCTCAAACGTGCAGCTGACTTATATTTTAGAAGTTGTCCATCTGAGTCTTTGCTTTCCATTCTTTGATGTAATGTGCCGGGTTGGTGCTTGCATTGGTTGTGAGGAAAGAGAGGTATGGTGGTGAAATGTGGATGAATTCTAGGAAAAAATAAAAAAAACAATGGGGAAGAATCATTCACACCATCATTTGATTGCAGGCTTTCTGTTCTGCTTCCTCTTATTTGGAGAGCCTTCACAAAAATGTTCCTTAAGCATGTGAGTTCCAAGGGAGAAATGAACTCCATATGCTCTTTGCACTGAAAGCAGTGCTAACTTGTATTAAGCATCAGAGTGGTCGTCTGTCTTTGTAGCTCCACACTGTAAGTGTATTTGGATCGAAATGTGGTAAGCACTAAGTTATTTTAATGTACTGGCATTTGAACAATGCAGTGTTTCTGCAGGAAAAGAATGCTCCATTGAGAATTTAAAATAAATGACAATGCAGTCATAAACACAGTTGAACTGAGATGCGTTTGTGTGTGAGGCTGTGCAGGGCCGGGCCGGGCTGCGTGCTCCGAGCTGCTCTCTGCTGCTGGGGTTCTGCTTATCTGACTTTGGGAAATGACTCTTCCATTTGAAGCTGCCCATGCACACTTTGCAGCCTCAGGTGGGTTTCTGGGAGGCCGTCATGCTTTTTGGCTCCCCTGAACCTGTGCTGACTCAGAATGGTTTTGCATAGTGTCCGAAACAGCTCAGAAACGTGTAATGCTGGCAGGTCGCTGCCACTCTGCTGTTGTTGCTCCAGTCTTTAAAAGGATCACCTCCAGGAACAGCAGCATTTCTCCTGCATAGGCTAACAATCCCTGCTGCCTCTTGCTTCTGACCCTTGTTGGCAGCTCATCTCAGGTGATTGCTTTGCACTGGTAGTGTTTGGGGGGACAGATTGTGATGGGCTGCCCGGTGTTGTCACTGTTTCATTAGAAAAGCTTCATTTCCAGGTAATTAGCAGGGCCAAGTTGCATCTGTGGCATTCTGGCTGCTCCCTCTGACCCAGCCCTAATTATCGTGGCAGCTCAGCGCCTTTGTAAAATCGAGCAGTTAGTTCATATAGGGCCTTTCGCTTCATATGGATAAATAAATGCAGCCCGGGTCTCTAATGTGGATTAGTGAGCCCTGCCAGTGTGAAAATGGAATGCATTGCATTAATCGTATAAGCAGTTGATTTTTGGAAAGGAGCTTGCTTGGTGGTGCTGGAGTGTGTCATCCTCTGCTTACCCTTGGGATGAGCCGGGGCTGCATGGGATTTTGCAGCCAGCATGGCAGTCCTGGCTTGGAGGAGCAGAGTGTGGAAGGGAAGCGTTCACGTAGGCCTGTCCTCAGTGCAGATCCCTTGAGAGGAAAAAGAACCGCCACCAAAAGATCCCCGAACCAGAAATTAGTTTTGTGCATGAACGCATACAGGGAGGTGCATTTGAAAACCGGGCAGCACGTGCAGCTCTGTGCTGTCCTAGCAGCCTGCTGCAGGGGGATGTGGGTGCAGGGCAGGTGTCACGCTGCGGCTCCTGCAGGAGCTGTTCCAGTGCTTGGAGCTGCAGCTGTGGTGGCAGCGTTACGGGGCTGCTGGATCAGCCCTGTCTAGTTGAACTCATGGGCTCTTTGGGGGTGGGGTGGCTTTCGTGTTTCCTCATTTCTCTGTATGGGTGTCCTGCGAGTCAGGGCTTCAACAGGATCTTCCACGTGTAGTGTGGCCTCATTTCTGAGTTCTTAATACGTGCTTGTCCACCACATGTTTTTGGGAGCAGGAAAGCCACTTACCTGGATGCAGGTGCTGCTTCATCTACGTGAATTGCTTTGCTTTTAAATCATGCTTCAACATACACGGAGCTGCGGTGCTCTCAGAGGGTTCAAACTCACTTAGATGCTGCTTTAACTGAAGGCAGGCTGCACGTTCACTAAGTAAGTCACCTATTTTTGTATCAAGTCGGTATGCTCTGAAGTAGGTTCTATATTTTCAAATACATAGCTTTCTCTATTGCAAATGAAGTAATGCTTCATTTTTTTTTTTCCTAAAGACTTTGGCCATCTGTTTCCCTCTTCTATTGTAGTTTCATAACTGGATGCTGCAGGAATTTCAACATTTGGCGTGCACTGTGCATGGGAGAGAGAGGAGCTTTTTGAGATTCCTCAGTTCACACCAGCCTGCCTGCCTTCTGCTCCCTGCTTTCCTGCTGCGGGCACCGGGAGCTCCGCAGTTAGCAGCCAATGCAGGCTGCCTGCTCGGGGTCATTGCCTCGCTTTGCATAGCTGTTGAGTTTTGTGAGCACCTCAGTAGTGCTGGTCATTACTAAGCGTAGTCACATGGAAACGTGTGGCAGAAAGAGATGCACTGCAGAGGAGTTTAGGAGCTTGGAATTGTGTTTCCTGAGACCTGTGTTTCTGTCGTGGCCTTGCTCTTGTGAGTTCTTAATGGGATTTGCACTGGCCATGTGAGCGTACCTGACAAGTACACCGTGTGCACAGAAAGCATCAGGCACTTCCTCTTGGCTTTTATAGCTTTTCTCCTCAAGTAACACATACTCAGTCCTCACGCTGTTGATTTAGATCTCTAATTCCGTGCTAAATAATCCCCATCTGCAAATACGTTTCATTGTTTTCTTAATTTGTATCCATTTTGCTCTGAGGACTTTCTGAGGGGTTAAATTGTATATCAAGCTTATTCTTTCCAAGTGATTCTTTTCCAAATTCTCACCACCAGCTGTGCTGGAGGTCAGTCGTGTCCCTTTCTTCCTGCAGACAATTAGAACACACGTACTTTCCCTATGCAAATGCAGTTCTCTGCCAGCTCGCATCTCTCTCAGCACCCAGAAGAAAATCTTTCATTTGAGAAATGCAGATTTCCTTTGAAGTGTCTGCCTCACTCCTACCTCACCAAGCTGGCCAGCAAACCCCTTTTATATCCCTATGTCAGTGCCGTGGACTACAAATGAGGGATATCGCATCTAAATTGTTGGTTACATTTTGTGCAGTGAGGACATCTTTAATAGGAAGGCTATGAGTATATGTAAATCCTTTCCTGCTATACTTCTCCTGTTGTTAATGCTGCATATTTACACCTATCTGCAGCAGCCCTGTGGCAGGGTTGGCAGCCCTGTGTGCAGCTCCTAATAGGTTACATTGGTTGAACCAGACATGAAGTTTTCTCTTAATGTGGAAGGAGCCAACCTTATGATAAATACTTCTGCAGAGTTTTATTTGTCTTTGAGAGACAGAATTCTTTCCAGCAGTTCCATGACTTAGTTTACCATCCTAGTAATAACAAAAATAACTGTCTGAAGCAAAAGAGATAAGGTTAGAGCCAAGCGTAGACAAATCCATCCTAATGGCCTGCCATTCATTCACTTAAAGGGATGAGGATGGCTCCTCGAATAAAGAAAGTACCCTGCCTTGGAGTTCTAACATAGCTTTATATTTGAGAGGGAAGCTGTGTGTATGTGTGTGTGTGTGCACTTAGTGAACTTCTTTGCAGAGCTGTACAAACAAACAAAAGCTGGCTGTGTTCCTGCAGCACTGTAGCACGCACACAGTAAGGTACGTGCGCTGTTCCTTTGTACCCGGTGGACTGGAGCTGGAATGAAGATTTATTTTTCTCAGGATTGGATCACTGTGAATACTCTTTTGAGCTCTTTCAGTGCGACGAGGTTAAATAAAATGAAATATTATGACATTGTGTCGGCCTCAGCTGAGCTGAATCTTCGGTCTCAGGCCGTATAGTGCCAGTCTGTTACTTCAATTAGTTTTTAATTGGTTGGAGAGAGCTGAAACCCCTTTCATAGCATGGAGTGAATAAGGAGAGGAGGAGGAGGCTGATAAGGTTGACTAAATATGAGGAAACTATTACAAAACAAATCCTTCAGTTCCCCCAGAGAAAGCATTCTGCATGGGTGGCTCAATGGGAATGAGGCTGTGTGCTTCCTTTGGAGGGCTCTCCCAGCTCCCTGCACGCGGACAGCATGCGCTGCGTGGTGTCCCAGCGCTGCTCCATGGTGTGGTGCTGGCCCTGCAGGCAGCTCTGGGTGCCCCATGGTGAGCTCCAAAACACAGCAACTCTTCAGCTGAGCTTCTGTTCTCTGAGAGATGCACACAGCAAATAAAGCAGGACTTGTTTTCTTCCTCTTGTCCTTATTTGACTAATGTATTTCTGTGTGCAGTTCGTGTAAGTGCATCAGAGCCTCTTGGCTGCAAGGCTCCGTGTTTTGGCAGTTGAGGTGTGGGATACTTGTGGCTTTTGGCACGTAAAAGGCATTGCTGGGACTTGGGAGCTGTGGGTGAGGCTTGTGCTAACACTAGCAGAAATGCAGCTATGGATGGTGGTGGCTAGGGCTGTGCCTCAGAAGGCTTTCTGGGGCTGGGAGTAGCTCTGAGATGTCCCAGTTCTTTATTGTTATTGTGGGTCCTTTTTTATTTCTACTTCACTGTTGTCTTATTTGAGACTTTTGAGGGTTACTGTGAAGCTAAGGCCAGGCTCTGCAGCTGCTTTGCTGTCTCTGTGGCTATGTATTAATTTCAGCATAAACTGGCTGTGCGTTGTGGTGCCTGTTCTGCCTGATGCCTGAAGACTGTGGCCTCCTTGGCCATCTTGTGCTTCCACATAGAATCACAGAGTGGCCTGGGTTGAAAAGGACCACAACGGCCATATAGTTTCAACCCCCCTGCTGTGTGCAGGGTCACCACCCACTAGACCAGGCTGCCCAGAGGCACATCCACCCTGGCCTTAAATACATCCAGTGTCCATAAACTGACTTTCCCCTCCCAGCTACCCTTGGGAAGATGTTTGCGTAGCCGGTACTGTTAATATCAAAAGCTGTATTAAACAGAGAAATTGGAGAATGTGGACCTTTGAATGCAGTTGGCAGCACATGGTACACGGCCACTCGGCATGCATTGTGAACTTCCTTTACTTTCAATGACTGCTTGTTAAGTAAGCTCTGAATCCCTTTGTTTGTGGCAGTACGTAAGGAGGAGATTTAAAAAAGCAAAAAAAGAGCTGTCAAAACAGCTTAATTCTCTCTTCCAACAAAGATCTAACTTAGCAGCCTGTACAGTTCCAGCCCAACCTGTTGCTGATTTATCTGTGGTTTATTAGCAGAGGGCTTAACCTTGACATCTGCTGCTAACACCTGACAGCCGTGCAGCTCTGGAGTCCTGCTGCTGGCTGGCTGGGTCTCGTTTTCCTCACCCGTTTGCCTGTAGTTTCCTCCTGGTTGTACCTGTACCTATCATCTCCTGGAAAACCGAAGCAGTGGATTGTCTCTTCCCGTAGGTAACCCAAACAGTAGCTGATAAAGCTGTGGGGAAAGTTGCCAGAGAACACGGTTTTTGTATTCCTTTTCTCTTCAAATGCAGACCGTGGCTGGATAGAGTACTTGGAATACATTTCTTTTAAGTCAAACAAGTGAGTTTTCATAAAACTTCCCCTTGTGTTCTTTTATCTTTGACATGTAAGAGAATTTTAGGAATGGGAAAGTCCTGACCCTTTTCTCACCACTTCCTCTCTTACCACAAAAAGCGAAAGAATCTCACTGAGGCATATTTAGGCCATTCCTGTTTACTGCTAATGCTTATTAAAAGCTCCTTTCTTTTAAATACATCTGGCGGTGGTGCTCTCACCCCCACTTATTGGGGTTTGTGTGTGTAGAACAGGGACTCCCTGTGGAAGGTAAGCTTTGCTTTTTGCAGTTCATTTTCTTGCTAAAATCATTTCCATTTCTCCCTCTAGAAGATGGCTGCTTTGAGCTCTATTACCTCTGCATTCTCTTTTCAGAATTCCAAGACTTCTCAAACAGTAGAGGAGCTGCTATTTTCTCTCCTGCAGGTTCTTTTATTCATCTAGTAAATAGGGTTTGAGGTTTTTTCCTTTCTGAACTGCACGTGAGCCAACAGTAATCTTTACCCTTAGACTTCCCACCATGGCTGATGTAATCATGAGATTTTCTGACAGAGAATTGAGAAGTCAGCGTGCAAGCAGCCATAGCACCAGAACTGCAGGCATCTAGTGCTGCTTTAGTCCCTGCTTTAGTCCCTCGTGGTGCCACAACAGGTGGCAGTGCCATTCTTGGTCTCCTTTCATAGTGCCACATGCAGAACGCAGGAGCATGGGCACTTTTGCCTCTGGGTTCATTCCTCTTGCCTGGAGTGGATCCCAGTGAAGTACTTACAGCACACGAGCCTGGAAAAAGTGCTGACTGCAGTGAGCAGAATAGCTTTGTCTGAAATAAAATTTGGAGAAGTAAGAATGTTTACTGTAGAGAATAATACTTCTTGTTTTAGCAACAGCTGTTAGAAGGAGAGCGCTTGCTTGATTTGCAATTAGCGATAGCATCAACAAATTGTAATGGGGGGAAAGGTAATCTTGAGCTCCTCTTGACTATAGTAGGACTACAGTCCATGTTAACTTCCTTATGTCCACCCTGCTGTGAGGGCTGTCCATATCTTTTATCATTGACAGAGTCCTGTTAGGGCCCAGAGGAGAAAGCTGCTGCTTGTTATTGTCACAGAAGGGGCTTTCTGCCCTCCTCCTCCTTTCTTGCTGGGGAAATAGGTGGGCACAGAGAAGGCTTGCTCAGGTTTGCCATAGGTTTTCTGTAAGAGGTCGTGTTTCCTTGTTTGTTGCCTTCAGAAATGGCTGGCATTGCTGTTTTTTTTACATGGCATATTTACTTGTTGCAGCGTTCCTCAGCAATGAAAAGAATGAGCTGTGAGCTGAGCTGGTGGGCAGGCAGAGCAGTAAGGAGCAGAATGTAAGGCTTGTCTGCCGGTGTGAGTGTCTTCTGGTCTGTGTGTGCGGGGTATGGGATAGACAAGGCAAATCTTCTGGTTTGGCGATGCAAAAACAGTGACCTAAATAGAAGGAGCCCATGTGTGCAGCAAAAATAATTTGCAGCAAAGCCGTGGAGCCTTCTTGCGTTTCTGCCAGCATCATCTCTTTGGTTAGTATGTGTTTCATTGCTGGGGTCTTAGCTGCCTTTTATGTTGAACATCTCAAACAGCAAAACAAGTTATAAGTAGAGGAAGATCTTTCTGGAAGCTGGTAACACGTGACAGAGGAGTCTGTCTCTGAGTGTAGTATATGCAGATCTATAGCTCAACATGCGGTGTGCCTACTTGAAATCAGGTGTATGGTACTGAGCTTTCTCAAGTGGAAGGAAAGGCTGGATGCTGACAATGAATAGGGGTGGCAGCTGCTAAGGGACAAATCCAGTCCAGCCGTGTGTATTCTGGGAGGCTCCCAGCCCTGCTGCGCACACAGGTATAGCAGGGCTACAAATCTCCCTTTGCTTTACAGCCCCGTGCTGTACTGCTGGCAGATGAGGTACTGCTAAATCACTGAAGTATCTCATATCACAATGCACAGCCCAGGACTTCATCCTTCTTTTGGGTTCAGTTCCATTCAACTGCCATCACTCTGTGTGTTGTTACGCAGAGGTTTGCAGAGTCCTTGGGATGTTCCACTTTAAAACCAGATTTTTTGTCTTGTTGAGCTTTCAGACCTGATTTTGCTGAGCAAGTCATACACATATATAGGCGAAATCTTGAGTATCTGTGCAGCAGCTCCACAGCTTCACCATGGCTTTGCAGTCAATGTCAAGCAGCGCCTACTCTTCCTTTAGGCAGGAGAGAGCAGCACAGAACGTAACAGTACTTAATCTAGAGACATGCTCTGGTGTCACCAATGGCCCAACTGTGAATGAAATGAGGCTTTGCTCAAACATGGGTCTTCATGTTTCTCTTTAATAATTCATAAGAGTCACAACTCTTTCAGCACCTCTTCTAAAAGAGAGGTTTCAGCTTCTCTTGACCCATGCTAATTACAGGCTCCCCTTTTTTGAGGGACAGCGATGGCAACGATCGTTCAGTTAAAAAAGAAATTTAGATTTCAGATGTTCCGATGGCGAGTGAAAAAGTGTGATTGAAATATTCCCCACCTTTAAGACACAGGTAGGAAAAGTCTGGTATTAACACTGTATGATATTTAACAAAAACAAAACACAAAAGCAAACCCTCCGAATGCACGTGAAAGGTGCTCTCCTATTGCATTTTCTGTTTGCGGGAATATTTCTAACTTTGTAAATAAAACCATAGTGTGTATATGGCCTTCGGATCCACGTGTCTTCAAAGCAGCACATCCTTCTCTGTCACCGTGTTCTGCTCCTGTACCAGATCTCTGTGCAAGCTGTTTTCCATATAGGTGGCACATGCCACTGCGCAGGTGGTTGATGTGCAAAGGGAATAGTACAGCATATGCAAAAGCCATACTTCCATTTTCTTATGCTTTAATGCATTTGTGCACAGCAACAGGAAGGTAAGAATATTTATAATTTGTTGAGCTAATTGTCAAAGCATGATTTATGTCTTCATTTGAGCCTGGGCAGCTGCTTCTGTATATATGCGGCTGTGGGAGTTGTATTTTTTTTCTATCCCTAGGCAAGTTAGCAAAGAAACTGCACACTGTTCACTGACTTTCTGCCCACGTGTAGCCAAAAGCTGCATCGTGTTGTTGAAAGTAGTAAGAGTTTGCAAGGCTATGTAGATTTTTGGTTACTCTAAGTAGTAGTTATTTATGTTTGTTAGATAAATAATTCTAGCTCGGTCAGTTCAGCACCCCCATTTGCTCAGAACAGGTTAGATACATTCTTTGCAGCTTTTTCTATGCAGGTATTTTGGATTTTGGGGGGCGGGGATAAAGTCCTTTTTGCTTCTCATGTTGATGGGGGCTGTGGTATAATGGTGAAAGCAGCACAGGTCAGAAAATCCTCGTTCCACACTAGGCTTTATTTCTGCCTCTGTGTAACTGGAGACAAGTCATCTTTCCTATCGCTCACTAATTTGTGAGCACAAATCATCTTCCGTCAGCTGTCCTACAGCTTTACATCCTCCATGACTTACAAGTAGGATTTATGTCTGCTGCTAAAGGCCAGGAGATAGCAGCGTTCCGTTCTGTGGTACCGGCACAAAGCAACTGACGGGGCATTTTGCTGTGCAGAAATAGCTGTTGAGCACTGAGGATTTCTTTGCACGAGGGTTCTGTGGCCCCACAGCTCTGCCGTTAGCGGTGCAGGACCTGCAGTAACCTCCTGGCCGTGGGGAACACCCTTTGTTTGCTCTCTGTTTTCCTTTGGGTGGCTTGGAATTCTGAGAAGAGTGTATGTAATGGATAAACGCCAGGATGGGGGGAAGGAAGTAGTTTGTACTGGCAGGCAAGTACATCCTCTCTGGGTCGGCATTGCTAACATGTTTTATCCAGCAGCGGTGATATATTAGAGAGTAACAATAACCATAAGGACCAGGCTGCCTCTCAGTGGAAGCGATGGGTGCCTGAAGCATGTAATTGCACTTGAAAGGCTACATGCTGATGGCTGCAGCACAAGGAATTCAGGGAACCTATGCTGTGAGTGTGTCAGATCCACTTGCAA